>NC_136499.1:50864581-50974581 GCF_053919585.1 Euprymna scolopes | reverse complement strand
ATTGAACATAATGGTTAGTTCGATATGCCTTATAACAACGGTCCACACAAACTTTCAGTCAGGACAACCCAGTAGTTTCCGAGTAAATGTGATATTTTGATAAATACCTATTAATCCGTATTTATCCTTAACTGTGCGTCGAACGAATACCATAATACTTATTTCAATGCACCTTATTATAATAATGGTCCATACAAAATTTCAGACAGATCGGCCCATCAGTGTCAGATGAAACTTCTAGAGTAAACGTGGTATCGTGAGGACTAATTCTTATTAACTGATAATAATTCTTATCAATTTATAACCGTGTATCGAACTTAAAATACATAGTTCGCTTTACATTATCATAACAAAGGTTCATACAAAATTTTATGCAGATCAGTCCAGAATTTACCAAGAAAGGTGGAATGGACAGACAGACAAAGAGAAAAGTAATATAGATACACTGGCAGTAAGAAAATACCCATGTGCACAAGTAGAAGTAACAAATTACTAGGTTGTTCAGTCGTCACAAGAATTGACAGTCAAAACCCCTGTCAACAATGAAGTTCTCTGATTCGCATTGGAGCGTCAACGAACAAA
The DNA here is from genome assembly GCF_053919585.1 of Euprymna scolopes. NCBI lineage: Eukaryota > Metazoa > Mollusca > Cephalopoda > Sepiida > Sepiolidae > Euprymna > Euprymna scolopes. The sequence continues at coordinate 50,973,999 of NC_136499.1, read as the reverse complement.
AAAAATTAAACTGAATTCAGGAGAACTACGAAAAAATTAATTAATTTCTTTAGAAATAAAACAGTTTCAAATATACATATACGAGATGCCTTTAATAAGTTTCCAGACTTCTTTGTTTTAAAATTATCGGAGACGCTTTAAAATTCAGTATGTCATTGCTACACATCTTATGAGATGACTGGCCAATTTTTATGATTTCAGGTTCAAATGAACAACTATAACAGAAATTGGAATATACCCTACTAAAGCATGATTGTCACAGCTGGTGGATTTCAAAAATGCAATTTGGACGTGAGGACACTCAAGAAAAAAGATATGCAATAAAATTATATTTTAAACTTGGAAACTGATACAGAAATGTATAGAATGCTTCAGAATACTTTTGTATGAAACGGGCATCAGTTTTGAGGTGTAAGAGATTTAAGGATGGCAGGGATTCTGTGAAGGATGATGAGAGGTGTGGGAGGACTAAGAAAGTCAGAACATCTGAGTTGATTGGCCAAATAAAGAATTTCATGGATAAGGACCGTTGTGTGTCTACGGTGACAATAAGTGCACAGTTTGATCTCAGTGTTGGAACTGTGCACACAATTATTCACGAGAAACTGAAGATGCGGAAAATTTGCACGAGTGCATCAGTCTACAACTCCATTTCCGTCACAGACTATTTGACCAAGATGGGCATCAAGACAGTTTCTAAGTCTCCCTATAGTCCAAATATTGCTATCTGTGACTTTTGATTATTCCCTAGGTTCAAGTAAACCTTAGAGGTTGAAGTTATGAACAATTGAGGAGATGAAAGAGGCTGTGACGAGAGCCATTGATACACTCACACAAGAGGACTTCCGTGAGCCTTTCAGAAGTTGTGGAACGGCACAACAAGTGCATTGCAACCGAAGAAGATTACTTCAAAGGGGGCTAGAGTTTCATTTGTGTACTATCAATAAAAGTGCCCAGATAAAAAAAGTCTGGAAACTTTTTGGAGGCACTTCACATTTCTATTTATACGTAGTTAGGTATGTATTATACATTTTCAACCCTGTATCGAGCGCTCTGGTTCGTGGACTGCTCTGTTCCGGTTTAGTCAAGAGCGGGAGGGGGAGACCACCATTGCAAATGCGCCACCCTACTTTATCCCACCAAATAAAAACCTATCTTTACATGTTACCGAACCAGGTATGGGCTAATATGCTTGTATCTTTTGAATAAAGAAGAAAGTGACATTGGCAGATTAGTTCGGCAGGTTAGTAAAAAGTGTAAATGCTCAACAAATGCAAAAATGGAAAGGGAATACAATGAAATTTTATAATGTTTTTGTTTGTTTTTATTTTTATAACATCGACAACTCAACTGAAACTGAAAGGGAAAGTGAAGACGAAAAAATTAGTCTCTTAAAGTTTTCAGTTGTAGGGTAACACAACGGGGGTAAAAATCCTCAGGAAATTTAAAGTTGACTGTCAAATAATATCTTCAGTCTGGAAGATTATTTATTGAAAAAAAGAGTGAAAGTCAAACAAAGGGCAAATCGACCGCGTGAATAATTTAATTTAATATCGATCCAGTAACCGTTAAAAAATCATATGAAATATTTAAAAGGGAGATAACCTTGAAAGAAATAAAGAATGAAAACCAACATTTCCACTGGAAAAAAACAGCGTAAGGAATATTAATTAATACATGATGACTTCAAGCCATCCATGGAGTTCTCTTTCTTGTTTATCCCTTTTCTTTTTTTATTGTGCTCTTTTCCCCTTATTACCGAAGACAACGACTCGCAAATCTTGATACCTTAAGCCTTACTTGGGTAAGTCTTATCTACGTAATTCAGTTCAAAACGCTCGTGTTATCGTTTTCACTTTTGCCTTTTACTGTCGGGCAGACATTATGCGTTTCGACGCAATTCATTTCCGCTGCTTTCTTTAACTTTTTCACGTCCGTTGTCGCTTCAGAAGTAATTTCTCCAACACGTATCGGATCGCGCCACATGCCTCTACCTACGCATTAAATGACAAGAATTCATTTGATTGGCCAAATTCAATCGACTGATTTACAGTTTCTACAGGCTCTGTCTGCCTACGTGGCTAAGCGAAATAAAACAAAGGCGGCGTGTTCAATTTCCTCTTAAACCCCCTTAAATTGTGGATATTTTTAGAATATAAACAAAGTGACGCATTTTAATAAAAGCTGGAATGAGATTCTATTATACTTTGGTTAGCTGAACGCACGGCGTTGCCTGGTCGTAAAATACGCTTATATATGATATTTTAATTTATGCAGATTTCGTATTTACTATTATTATAGAGCGAATCTCTATCGGTTATTATATTTTACTCAATATATAGTAGCAATAAAACAGGTGGATAAGAAATAATTAAATATAAACCTTTAAAGTATAAATGTATATTTGCGCAGACCGCTCATCACACATACAGATAGATAAGATCACTTTTATATATATATATAATAAAATAGGAAAACGTTTTTCCTACAGAAAAAAGCATTATAGCCTCGCTAGTGCATGCGCTACATATACATTCGATATGGTTAGACTGCTATTCATTATCTGTTCTCGGATTTCCAAATGTCATTATTCACTTTACCCTTTACGAAACGATCATAAATTAATTCCTAGGAGCGTCTCATTAAAAATTAAGACATTTTATACGGTGGTAGCGCGATTTCCACTAATTGTTTTCTCTTTTTCCTTCTGTAACGTAACCGAAAACTCCTCTACATGTGTTCGTGTCTATTTTCATTCCCCATGCATTTCACATTATTCTTTTCCTCGGCAACGCTTCGAATAAAGATCACTCACTGAAATAGTTTCTTACTGGCTGCCAGCATACGCCTTCTCGGAATTGACGAATAACAGAATAAGCGATTTCCAAACAGTTGGAAAACACTTGCAACAACGGCACCCTTCGGTTAGTATGCACCTCACAGTGCCGCATTTATCCGGAAAATCTACATTTCGTGTACGCTTTCTTTACATTTGTTCTTTCATAGACAGTCATCCGACAATTATATCTTCTAACCGAAATACAGTTTACCTTCTTTTTGGTCACGGCAGAAATACACAACCGCGCTTTTTCTTCAGACTTCGCTTCGCCAAACAAGTACTTATTGCATTCCGTATCGTAAATTCTCCGATTTTCGCTTCTCTTTCATCTGTCTTTATTAGATTTATTTACTCGGCGGAGAAACATAAACGCAATTACAGGTTTACTAAACACACGCTTCCACAATTTCGGCATGCGCCTTTCATCGCTACGGAAACACCAGACCGCAAAAACCGACCTTTTTTTCTCTTTCTTCCGCTTTGCGATATGCTTCCAACGCTAACTTATGCTGATCTATCGTTTTTTGCTTCCGTACATACACGACAACTAAGCTGCTATTATTACAGGGTTTTTTTTCTGTCGATCATGTTACTACTAATATTTTTTCTTATACTTAGTTTAACTTAGTTTACAGTTTCTTACTAGAATATTTTGACGCAGTTGCACAAACCAGATAACATGCGACTGCTTTAATTTAATGCTTTTACAATTATAACAAAATAAACCTTTTGAAATGCGATCATACCATTTCCATAAATTAACAAAAACATTCAATTGTCTTCAACAACTCCTTAAGCTTTCATTTATTTGGATTTTTCGTTGTCTTTCCCCCACCTCTCCTCTATTATTTCGCTTTCTTTGAAGGACAACAGAACAATCCTTTCAGGATTGCCTAGTGCAGTTTTCGGCATTTCTTCGTATTCCCTTAACGTATAGAAAACTTCATAAAAACAATGCAAAAATTATTCAGTCTAGAAGGATTTCTACTTTTTTGAAAAACACTAGAACCAATGATTAATTAATGCAAGTTTAAACAATTCCATATTTTTGCCGTAAGACATAAATCAAACAGTCTGAAGGATTTTCCCTCATTGGCTGTGCTTAGTATTAGGATGGGCTTCAGTTCTTAATTTAGAAACCACTCCCTAAACATTTCTCCGTCACTGAAAGACACCAAAATCAATTGTCTTGGTAAAACTTTATCTCAACTTCCTTTGTAACATTTTTAAGTATTTTTTCTTCTTTACACTGCCTAGCAACACGGCTGTGCAAGTTTCCATCCCAGGTTTTTACCAATCACTTCAAAAAAAAACAAAATGAAATTAACTCAGTCTATAAGGTTTCTCCTGAATGACAAAAACACCAGAACCAATGGTTTCAGCATGGATTAAAATATATTTTTGTAAACATTACTTTTCTTTATCGAAGGAGGTCATGCACATATGAAAACTTTTTTACAAAGTTAACTAGCATGCTTTTAAACAATTCTCTTTATTATTTCCCAATTGCTTAAAATATTTCTTCATCAAAATTTTTATTAATTATTTTCCATTATAGGACAGTAGAAGCACATTTTTTACGGTAATTAACGTATTTTTGCATTGCTTTTTGGTCGATTGGAATCTCACTTATTAACTTTCAAATTACTTCATGAAACTAAACTAAAAACAAAATGAGATCAGTCTACGATAATGCACTAGAAAAGTTTAATTTGTGGGCGGGTTTTTTCAATAAAATCTGCTCTAACTTTGTGCCATCTTACAAAGTACACGATTCCTATGCATACATATATACATATATATATATATATATATATATATATATATATATATATATATATATATAAAATTAAATGTATTTATACAAACAATTTCCATCAGGCCAAAGATATTCTTTGCCTGATGACGTGATTTCTCTGAAACAGGAAATTACAGAAACATGTATGCACATATGTAGCCGTTTGTTTGTATAAACGAATTTAATATAATATTCTCTGTTATCTTATTGAGCATTTTTTTGGTAGACACATGTTGTTTTAGTGGATGTACTTCTAGGAAACGAAATTAAACAACCAATATATATATATATATATATATATATATATATATTCTATAATATAAAGCTGAATGGATCTGTGTGTGGGGGGTCAGGAATAGGCTCCTATATGGTTGACTATTTAAAAAAAACTGATTACATATAATGATAGAAGATGTATCCAAACACAGGACTGGGTATGTTTGATCTGGCAGAATGATGATTCATTAAAATTGTGGGGTCTGCGTTCGCGCCTGGTCCACAAAGTATGGAAATAAAAAAAAATACAAAAAACGTTTACAAGTGTTTTTTATATAGATGTACATAAGAATACTTTGATAAGTATGTTTTAACTTAAATAGGGGTGATATAATAAATTGTGGAGTCTGCGTTCGCGCCTGGCCTCCATAGAATGAAAATAGGCACAAACTTTAATAAAGACTTTTCAGATCTATCTGCGTAAGTATACTTTGATGTGTAAGTATACTTTGATAATTATGTTTCAGTTTGAAGAAATATGGTATAATAAAATTATGGGGTGTTCGTTCGTGCCTGACCTCCATAGAATGGAAATATGTCACAAAGTTTAACAAGGTTTCTTAATATAGATCCACAGAATATTGTGATAAGTGTTTCAGTGTGAACAGGTATGGTATAATGAATTATGGGATTTATCTATTTTATTTTTACTTTCATCATATTTTGCTTTGGTTTTGATACCCCCGAATTCGAAGCTATCTTTTTACAGCCCTTCCTTTTCATAACCTATCATACTTTCATAAATCAGAGTCCATTTTCTGTAGGCTGTTTTTGAACCCAGACAACGACGGGTACTTTTAATATATATATATATATATATATATATATATATATATATATATATATATATATATATATATATATATAAACAACGTCCAGTCTGCGACCTTGTTTCTCGGCATAGATACCCCTTGAAACAATGGAGCCACACACATACACATAAACACACACACAGAGGCATAGTGAGTTTTATAAATTAGATTTTAACCTTCGTAAGTGGAGATAAAATGGCGCAAATCTGTTCTATACTAAAATTTAATGTTATTCGTGATGTCGCCAGTATTCTTCTAAATAAACATATCTACAGTAATAAAATACAAAAACAAATTACATAATACTGAACCCTATTATCAGTTTTATTTATATCTAATGCTCGTAGTTGGACACTTAAGAATCGTTTTCATGTATTGTTTTCTTTAAGTGTTCATTATTTGGATTCTTTCGACTACTGTTCTCATCTTGTGTGGTATTTTCACAGCGTTTCGATCAATGTGACCTCCGACCTTCTTCACGTGTATATTTTCGAACTCGTAAATATCGCTCTCGAACCCGGGAATCTTCACGGAATTTCGAACGTAACCCTTTATTCAATACATAGGAATAGCATGCTTTCATCCATGACTGGATAGAGGTTCTAAGTCGCGGTTGCATTTTGAGTGTAATTCCGAATTACTTAGAACGTTTTCAAAACCTGTAAATGTAGCACAGATAAATGTTTCTAATCTATGCAAGCCTTTTTTATTGTATTTTCTTCTATAACGTAGTTTTCAGTTTGTAATATTTTAATTCCAAACTTTTTCTTTGACTCACTTCATATTCCCATTTGACCTAATGGTGGAAATGTGTGCTAATGGACCGGGACATCAGGGTTCAATCCCCTATCGAAACATACCAAAACCTTAAAAAATAGAAAGAAAGCCCCTTGCCACCCTCGATTACGGTCGAACTATATATTGTTTATTTATACTATAAATCATATGTCTCCTTCCGGTCGCAAATATGACAAGTGTGTAGATTGTAACTGTTGTGCTAACAAATGAACTGTCGATTGTGACTATTCCGTGTTGGTGTCCAACTTTCTCCCAAAAAAGAAAGTAATGCTACGGAAGATGGTCCATGAGCACAAACCAGTACTACACAACACTTCTGGCTGGAACATTGAAAAGTAGTATAAAGTCATAAAAATTTCGAAATTCAGGCAGACAGGTACTAAATATTTATTAGTAATAGAAACAAATTCGTACATTTCTCTTCAATAAAATATTAAGTATATATTTGGTAAAATCCTTAATATAACTTCAATATATTATCTTTATTTGGAAAAAAAATTGATATTCAACAAAATAATTTATTATTCACTAAAATATTTATTATTCAATGAAATTTTATTATTAAAAAAATATTTATTATTCAATAAAATATTTATTATTCAATAAAATAAGTATTATTCAATAAAATAAGTATTATTCAATAAAGGCTTTATTATTAAATAAAATATTTATTTTTCAATAAAATATTTATTTCTCAATAAAATATTTATTACATCAAATATTTAAGAAGCAAATATTTGTTAATCAATAAAATATTTATTATGCAATAAAATATTAATTATTAAAAATATATTAATTATTCAATAAAATATTTGTTATTAGATAAAATATTTATTATTCAATAAAAATATTTATTATTCAATAAAATATTTATTATTCAATAAGATAATGATTATTCCAAAAGAATAGAAATTATTAAAAAAATATTTATTATCACATAACATATTTATTAACCAATAAAATATATATTATTACATAAAATATTTATTATTTAATAAAATATTTATTATTCAATAAAATATTTATTATTCAATAAAATATTTATTATTCAATAAAGTAAGTATTATTCAATGAAATATTTATTATTAAATAAAAAATTTATTATTCAAAAAAATATTTATTTATTAAAATATTTATTATTAATGACATATTTATTATAAAAGAAAATATTTATTATTCCAAAAAATATTTACAATTCAATAAAATATTTATTATTCAATAAAATATTTATATTTCAATAAAAAATATTTATTATTCAATAAAATATTTATTACTCAATAAAATATTTATTACTCAATAAAATATTTATTATTCAATAATATATTTATTATTCAATAATATATTTATTATTCAAAAAGTATTTGTATTTTAACAAAAATATTTATTATTCAATAAATATTTATTATTCAGAAAAATATTTATTATTCAATAAAATATTTATTATTTCAAAAAAAAATATTAATTATTCAGTAAAATATTTATTATTCAATAAAATATTTATTATTCAATAAAATATTTATTATTCAATGAAATATCAATTACTCAATAAAAATTTTATTATTCAATAAAATATTTATTATTCAATAAAATATTTATCAATCAACAAAATATTTATTAGTCAATAAATTATTTACTATTACATATAATATTTTTTAATCAATAAAATTTTATTTGTGTCTTAGTACTCTTTAGTAAATTATCTAACATCTCTCGCATCATTTATCCATTATCTTTCTTTAATAAAATATTTAATATCCCTTTTGTAAAATATGTAATATCTCTTCCATAAAATATCTAATATATCTGTGGTAAAATCCCTAATTTCTTTTCAATAAAATATTTAATATCTATTTTGTAAAATCCCTAGGCTGCTTTCAATAAAATATCGTACATCTCTTATGTAAAGTACCTAACTCTCTCCAATATATATATATATATATATATATATATATATATATATATATATATATATATATATATATATATATCCTATAAAATATTTAATATCAGTTTGGAAAAATCCCTTATCTCTCTTTCGTAAATATATTGTTATATCCTAACTTTACATAAGAATACAACAAGAAACACGGGGTTATAGGTGAAAGACAAAGGGGTTTATTTACAAGGGAATATATGTGACATAAGAATTACTCGACATATTTTCTTATTCTCTTCCTGTCTTTTTTTTCCTTCTGCCTCAGTCACGTGAGAGAGTCAATATATCCATAGTTCATTCCATCTATGAAGGGGTGTTAGGTTATTCCATTATATCACCTTCTTCCCAAGATAAATTCTTCCATAGAATTTTGTTTCTACCATTTTTTTCCTTTTTAAACTTTGTCCAAAAGATTCAGTCCTTTTCCTTTTCCTTTCACTTCGTATCACCATTTGTGTTTGCCGATTTTTTACTATTGGAGAGTGACTGGATTTCTGAGTTACTGGTACTTCCTTGTTTGGAGGTTGTATATGAAAAGTTTCATATAGCACTTCCGTTGGTAACTCTTGGTTTCTGACTGTTTCTATTTATCGGGCTCTCAGTTGGTTAATATGTTTTTTTGTGGAAAAAGTCTGCATTTTTATAATGTAAACCATTCTCCTAATTCTTCTTGATATTATGTCTTCTTCCCAAAAACTCTTCCCTGCCCGATAATTTTTGAAGAAAACTTTATCCCGCCATTGTAAGTCTTGTACCTTACATTATTTTTTATACTTTTTTTTTACTTTTTCTCTTGGGATTAACCGGTCGAACACCAAACGTACCTTCCTGGCAAACATAATTTCAGCTGGGGATAATTTAGCATTTGTATTTGGATTTGGTGTTCTCCCATATATATGCTAAGAATTGTTCAATGCTTTTTTCTTCCGTGTCGATGTTATTATTCTTTTTTAAAGCTCATTTAAAAATACCGACAAAAATCTTTCCGCTTCTCCGTTTGATCGAGGGTTAAAAGTTGGTGTTGTAATGTGTTCAATGGCCACTGCCTCACAGTAGTGCTTGAATTCCTTACCTGTGAACATAGTGTCATTATCACTAACAATTGTATTCGGAACTCCGAACCGACAAATAGTTCGTCCAGCGCTTTTATTGTGTTTGCCGCTGTAGGGTGTTTGTATTTAACATTTTCTGGTCATTTTGACATACTGTCTACGATTACTAGGTAATAATATCCCTTCAGAGGTCCTGCGTAATCGATATGGATGCGTGTCCAGGGTACATCTGTTTTAGGCCAAGGTTGCGTCCGTATGGGGGTGGGGAATCTCGCGGCTAGTTGGTAACCTTTACATAATTTCACCACTTTCTCAATGTCCTGATCCATTCGAGGCCAGTATATAAATCCTCTCATTTGGGCCTTCATTCTGGAGATTCCAGGATGTCCCATGTGGAATTCTTTTAGGATTTTCTTTTGTAATACTTGCGGTATTACCACTCTGTCTGTGTATATCAGTTTCATCACACATAGAAAATGGAAACATTTTTTATCCTTTTCTATTCTTTTCGTCTTGTCCCACTTGTTTTTTTTATATTGTTAATATATTTATCTCTTTTCGCTGTTTCGTTTATTTCGTCAAGTGTAACAGGAAGTTCCCTAACAGTGTTTATTAATATATCTGTTAGTCCATTTTCTTCTTTTAGTGCTGCTATAACAGTTTCTCCAAATTCAGTTTTACTGGGGATCAATCTCGACAAAGCATCTGCATGTGCAATTTTACTAGATGCTAGGTGTTTTATTTTGAAATCGTAATTGAACAAAATAATATTCAATCTCTGTAATCTATTTGCCGTTTGAGTAGGAATCTCTTTTTTTTAATCAAAAATCGAGAGTAATGGTTTATGGTCCGTTTCCAAGACGAAAGATCTTTCATGGATGAATCTATGAAACTTTCTCGTGGCATACACAATCGCCAGACCCTCTTTTTCGATCTGACTCTACTTTCTTTCAGCGGGTAATAAAACCCTCGAGGCGTGAGAAATTGGCTTAGTATATCCATCTTCCATTCTGTGTAGAAGCACCGCTCCTAAACCGTATTCGCTCGCATTTGCCGCTACAATTAAATCCTTTTTTCGGATCGCAATGTGCTAACGCTAGATCTGATAACATCATTTAATTTTTTGGAATGCTTCCTCGCATCTTTTTTGTCCAGAGCCATTTTTTATTCTTCTTCAATAATTCATTTAATGGTGCTCTTAGTATGTGCATATTTGGGATATAAGAATTATAGTAGTTTGCTAGACCAAAGAATGACTGTAACTTCACCACAGTGTCTGGTCTAGGCATGTCTCTAATTGCTTCTGTCCTATTTGGGTTAGGTCTTCTACCTTTCCAATCAATTATTTGTCCCAAATATTCAATCTTGCCCATACCAAATTACATTTTTCGAGAGCCAATGTAAATCCGTCGTCTTCTATTTTCTCGAATATCTTACGAATATGGTTTTTATGTTCTTCAACATTTTTGTTTCTTATAAAAATATCGTCTAAATAAGCCATTGCAAAATCCAAGCCTGCTAGCATGGCATCCATAACTTGTTGGAATAAATTTGGTGCTACTTTCAACACAAACGGCAATCGTTTTAGGGAAAATAATCCTTTTTGAATATTCATTGTAAGGTATTTAGAACAATCTTCGTGGACTTTGGCCTGCAAATATGCTTCTGATAAGTCAATTTTTGTGAACATTTTTCCTCCATTTAACTTATTTACAAGGGAATACATGTGACATAAGAGTTACTCGACATCTTTTCTTATTCTCTTCCTGTCTTTTTTCCTTCTGCCTCAGTCACGTGAGAGGATCAATATATCCATAGTTCATTTCATCTATGAAGGGATGTTAGGTTATTCCATTATATCATATCTCTTCATTAACATCCATAACCTCTCTTCAGTAATATATTTTATATCTTTTTGGTAAAATCCATAATCTCGTTACAAAAAGATATTAAATATTTCTTTAGTAAAATCCGTTATGTTTTTTTCCGTGAGTATTTAATGTGTCTTTGGTAAAATACATAACCTCTCTTCTATGAAATATTAAATATATTTTTAGTAAAATCCATAATCTCTCCATCGTAAAATATGTAATATCCCTCGTGCATAATCAATAATTACGCTTAAATAAAATATTTTTATATCTTTTTGGTAAAATCGTTTATCTCTCTTCAATAAAATATTTAATATATCCTTGGTAACATCACTAATCTCTCTTCAATAAAACATTTACTCTCTTTTTGGTAATATTTCTAATCTCTCTTCCGTTAAATGTTTAATATTTGTTTGGTAAATCCCCAATATCGCTTTAATAAGATATTAAATATGTTGTTGGTAAAATCTTTAATATTTTTTCAATAAAATATTTAATATTGCTTTGGTAAAATCCTTTATCTCTCTTAAATAAAATATTTAATATCTCTTTAGTAATATCACTAATCACTTTTCAATAAAATATTTAATATTTCGTTGGTAAAATATCTAATCTCTTATAAATAAATAGCTGATATCTTTTTCGTAACATTCTTAATCATTCTTCAATAAAATATTTAATGTATTTATTTGCTTCCCCACCAAGGATAATTAGGCACAAGGCCGTTTTTAATGTGGGGAAAAAACCAGCTCTTCTAAAAGTAGGCAAAAAGTGGGCACTCTGGTTACCAAAAATAATAATTGTCCCAGTATAGATTGGTACAAATTATCTTAAGTGCAGCATCTGCAAAACAGATACTACACTTTGATCCCGGCCCGAAGGCCAAGAACAACAGAAAAAAGGCCAGGTATTTATTTGCTCCCCCATCGAGAAAATTAGGCACAAGGCGATTTTTTATGCGAGGAGTGAAGGGGAAATGGGGACCATCTCCCGGGGGAGTAGAGGAGCTGGATAGTGACAATTAGTATGAAGGGTTTCCTCTACATTGACCAAGGTCTTTTAATGGTCCTTGCTTGCAGCATCTGCCGGAACAGATACTACACTTTTATTCCGGCCCGAAGGTCAAGAACAACAGAAAAAAGGCAAGGTATTTATTTACTCCCCCACCGAGCAAATTAGGCACAAGGCCGATTTTTATGTGAGGAGTGAAAGGGAAATGGGGACCAGCTCTCCGGGGAGTAGGGGAGCTGGATAGTGACAATTGGTATGAGTATTTATTTGCTCCCCCACAGAGCAAATTAGGCACAAGGCCGATTTTTAATGTGAGGAGTGAACGGGAAATGGGGACCAACTCCCCTGGGTGTAGGGGAGCTGGTTAGTGACAATTGGTATGAAGGGTTGCCCCTACATTGACCAATGTCTTATATGTGGGGTTTCCCCCACATATGGTCTTTGTTTGCAGTATCTGCCGGAACAGATACTACACTTTGATCCTGGCCCGGAGGCCAAGAACAACAGGGTATTTATTTTCTCTCTCACCGAACAAATTAGGCACAAGGCCGATTTTTAAAGTGAGGGGTGAAGGGGAAATAGGGACAAACTCCCCGGGGAGTAGGGGAGCTGAATAGTGAAAATTGGTATGAAGGGTTTCCTCTACATTGACCAAGATCTTATATATGGGGTTGCCCCCACATATGGTTTTTGCTAGCAGTATCTGCCGGAACAGATACTACACTTTGATCCTAGCCCGAAGGCCAAGAACAACAGAAAAAAGGCAAGGGATTTATTTGCTTCCCCACCGAGCAAATTAGGCACAAGACCGATTTTTAAAGTGAGGAGTGAAAGGGAAATGGGGACCAGCTCCCCGGGGAGTAGGGGAGCTGGATAGTGATAATTGGTATGAAGGGTTGCCCCTACATTGACCAAGGTCTTATATGTGGGGTTTCCCCCACATACGGTCTTTGCTTGCAGTATCTGCCGGAACAGGTCTTTATTTTCTCACTCACCGAGCAAATTAGGCACAAGGCCGATTTTTTAAGTGAGGAGTGAAGGGGAAATGAGGACCAACTCCACGGGGAGTAGGGGAGCTGGATAGTGACAATTGGTATGAAGGGTTGCCCTACATTGACCAAGGTCTTATCTGTGGGGTTGCCCCGACATAGAGTCTTTGCTTGCAGTATCTGCCGGAACAGATACTACACTTTGATCCCAGCCCAAAGGCCAAGAGCAACCGAAAAAAGGCAACCCTCAACCCTCTTTTCTGTTTATAAAATATTTAATATCCCCTGGTAAATTTTCTAATATCGCTACAGTAAGATATTTAATATATTTTTGTTTAAATCCATTATCTCTGTTCTGCTAAAATTTTTAATATTCCTTTAATAGCATTTTAATCTCCTTTGTAAAATGCATTATTTCCATTCCGTAGAACATTTATATCTTTTTGGTAAAATCTCTAATCTCTCTTCCATAAAATATTTTAAATCACTTTAGTAAAATCCATAATCTCTATTCAATAAATTATTTAATATTTCTTTCGTAAAATATCTAATCTCTCATCAATAAAATATTTAATATCTTATTCATAATATTTCTGATCTTTCTTCAAAAAAAATATTTAATATTCCTTGATAAATTTTCTAATATCAATTCAGTAAGATATTTAATATATTTTTGTTAAAATCCGTAATCTCTTTTCTTTAAAATATCTAATATATTTTTAGTTAAATCTCTAATATTCCTTCAATAACATATTTAATATATCTGTTGTTAAACTTCTAATTTCTCTTTTGTAAAATATTTAATATAGCTTTTGTAAACTCCCTAATCTTTTTTAATAAAATATTTAATATCTCTTTTTTTAAATCTCTAATATCATTACTATCAAATTTCTAATATATCTTTAGCAAAAATCAATAAGATATCAAATTTCAATAAAATATTTAATATCTCTTTGTTAAAATGTCTAATATTCTTTCCATAAAATATTTAATACCTCTTTGGTAATGTACCTAATCCCTCTCCAATAAAAGATATATCTCTTTTGTAATATACCTAATCTCTCTTCTATAAAATATTTAATATTTTTTGGTAAAATCCGTAATCTCTCTTTCGTAAAATATTTTATATTTTTTGGTTATGTCTCTAATCTCTCTTCAATAAAATATTTAATATATCTTTGGTTTAATACCTAAACTCTTCTTTGTAAAATATTTTATATCTGTTTTATAATATCCCTAATCAATAAAATATTTTATATCTCTTTGGTAAAATTCCTAATATCGTCGCAATTAGATGGTTTGTTTTGTTTTTTTTTTTGTAAAAGGCATAATACCTCTTCCGTAAAATATGTAATAGCTAGTTCGTAAAATTCTTTTATGAAGAATTTAATATATTTTTAGTAAAATTCTTTATTTTTTTTCGTAAAATATGTAATAACTATTTGCTATAATCACTAGTACCTCTTCAATAAAATATTTTACACCTTTTTAATAAAATCCTTAATCTCTCTCCAATAAAATATTTAATATATCTTTGGTAATATCACTAATCTCCTTTCAATAAGATATTTGATCTCTTATTGATAAAATTACTAATCTTTCTTAAATAAAATATTTAATTCTTAAATAAATATTTAATACATCTTTTCGAATATTTCTAATCTCTCTTCAATAAAATATTTTATATTTCTTTGATAAAATCCCTAATTTCGCTTCAATAAGATATTTAGTATATTTTTGGTAGAAGCCATAATCTCTCTTCTAAAAAATATCTCATATATCTTTGGTAAATCTCTAATATTCTTTTAATAAAATATTTATTATTTTTTAGTGAAATCCCTATTCTCACTTTAATAAAACATTTAATATCTAATTAATAAATTAATAAAACATTTAATATCTAATTAATAAATTAATAAAACATTTAATATCTAATTAATAAATTAATAAAACATTTAATATCTCTGGTTAAATTCGTAATCTTTTTTCTGTAAAATATTTAATATATTTTTGTTAATGATTTTCAATAAAATATTTAATATATCTTTGGTAAAAGCATCAATCTTATTTCAATGAAACATTTAATATCTCTCTTGTAAAATTCATAATCTTTCTCCCGTAAAATATTTGATATCTATTTGTTAAAATTCCTTATCTCTTTTCAGTAAAATGTTTAATACATATTTGGTAAAATCCTTGCTCTTCTAAAACTATCTGTGGTAAAATTTCTAATATCTCTTCAATATAATATTTAATATCCCTTTGGTAAAATCTATACTCTCTCTCTCTCTCTCTCTCTCTCTCTCTCTCTCTCTCTCTCTCTCTCTCTCTCCAATAAATTATTTAATATCTCTTTTGTTTAATATTTAATGCCTTTTCCGTAAAATATTTAATATTTTTTGGTATTATCTCTCCTCGATGAAATATTTAACATCTCTTTAGTAAGAAACTAATCTCTCTCCTCTAAAATATCTGATACATCTTTGGTAAAATACTTAATCCCTCTTTAATAAAATATTTAGAATATGTTTAGTAAAATACTTAATAAATAATACTTAGTATACCTTTGGTAAAATTTTTAATATCTCTTTCATAAAATGCTTAGTATTTTTTTGGTAAAATCCCTAATCTCCCCTCAATTTTATGTATCTTTGATGAAATCCATGATCTCCATTTGATAAAATCCATAATCTCTATTTCATAAAATATTTAGTATATTTTTGGTAAATTCCCTAATTATTTATCAATAAAATATTTAATATATCTTTGGTAAAATCCCTAATCTTTCTTCGATAAAATATTTATTATATCTTTGATAAAACCTTTAATATATTTTTTCATAAAATATCTCATATATCTTTGGTAAAATCCCTAATCTCTCTAATAAAATATTTAATATCTTTTTGGTAAAATACATAATCTCTTTTCTGTAAAATACTTAATATCTGTTTGGTAAAATCCTTAATCTCTCTTTCGTAAAATACTTTACATATCTTTGGTCAAATTCTTAATTAGTCTTTCGTAAAATATTTCATATCTCTGTGGTAAAATCTCTAAATTCTCCTTTTGTAAAAACAATTAGTATTTCTTTGATAAAAACTGTATTTTTTTTTCTTTTGTAAAACATCTACGTCTATTATTCCTAATATGTCTTATATCTCTTCCCTGGAATATGTCATCTTTCTTCCGTAAAATATCTAATCTCTTTTCAATAAAATATAACTACATCGACGGCAAGTTAAGATAGAATTAACATGTTGACGATGGACTAAAATATTAAAAAGTCAAACAAGAGTGCAACTACTTTAGCATTCGTAGCCGGAAACGGCATAAAGAAAAAAAATTGTCCAATCCGATGCAAGGACTCTTAAGCAACGCAATCGAAAAACAATTACTCTCGTTTGAATTTCCTTTCTTGGTTTCTGTGGAAACTCTTCGTTGGAATTCTTGCTGCGAATTTAATTTTAAAGAGAAGAAGAAAAAGAACACGTTTCTGGCAATCGTTGACGCTATATTTTGCTACGCTTGAGGGGGAGCATTTAATCCAACATAATACGCATAAAAACATCTTAGACGTATTCTTGATACGAATTTTATTCGAACAGAGACAAAAACGCCTTAAAGCGAAAACTGTCAATTCGCTGAAGCCATATTAGATTCTTGTTAGAATTCGTTTTATCTCCTTAAAGTCTGGATCTATTTATTCTTAATTGGTTCTGTCCTTTTATTTACCAATCTTGCTTCTCCAAAAATCCACTTTCCTATCTGATAATCTACAATGATGCTATGAATGCACGCGTGTTTGTATGTGTGTTTGTTATCTTTTTCATAACTAGAAAAAATGTCATCTGTTTTTAGTTATCTATTATATTATATATATGTGTATGCATGTGTGTGTGTGTGTTTCTATGTCTAGCTTAAAGTAAAAAAAAGGACGGACCACCAGTAATATGGTAGCGACTGAAATAACGGGGATCCGGGTGTATAATATCTAAAAATTAGAAAAAAAAATCACCATTCTCTGAGGTGTAGATGTCATTTTATTTTAAGATAGCACAGATAAAAAAAACTTGCCCTCAACGCTCTTTCTTAACAATTACAACTTACTCATGCGTGAATGCTGTTCATTCCTTCTTTCATTCTATAATTTGCAATGTCATAATGTCGTTGTGATGTTAGTCTAGTGGATAGGGTGTTCGCTTTTAGGATTCGCGCCCAGCACGTGCTATTTTTTCTTCTTTCAATAACACAGTAAGTAATCGGCAGTTATTTTTTAACCTAAAAACGTTTATTTTGGTTTTAAAAAAAAATCACTTGTGCGGTTTGCGAAGAACTGAAAATAATTTTTCGCTTTCTTTAAACATCTAACATTTATTTCTACTTTGTTACTTTTAAAATTGAATTAATTTCAGTTTGTTTTATCTCCAATTTTTTTTTCTCTCCTCTCTTTGAAGGAGACATAAAAAAAATCTGAAGTTTACGGGCCGTAAAGAGAAATCTTTCTAGACTGAGGCATTATTTAAGAAAATCGCTTCGCACAGGATAGAAAGTGGTATATAGTTACCAAAAAGTTCTCAATATCCAAATAATAGCTTCTTCTCTTTTTATCCCTTAATCTTTTGTTTACCTCCCCCTCTCATAATCTGATTGGGGGGAGAACTGCCAAAGAATCTGGTGGGGGGGTCCAAGTAGTTCTTTTTGAGGTTGATTATATTTCCGTGTTCTTATCCGTTTTTAAACTAGGGCTTTCAAGTTAAATCATATTTTTACTGTATCTATTGTTTTTGAAAATTGTTACATTAAAGTAAAGGTAACAATCCCCCCTCTATATGGATATGGATGAGGGTAGAACTGTCGCAGAATGTACAAGAAAATTTTATCGACGTTGCCCATGATGAAACTGGCATATAGTAATGAAAAAGTGCTCCATATCCTCAGTATAGCAGGTGTGCCCAAACAAAACTTCATTTCTTCCATTTTTTTTTTATTTGTGGACCCGGGCAACGCCGGGTATCCATGACAGTTGATTTTTTTAAAAGCAAATTTCTGTTTCTCTCTGGTTTCATTTTACTTCAATCGAAGTTCTAAAAAAATTAAAGGGCCCCTTCCTAGGGCCTAATACTTGATCTCTACGTAAATGTATAGATATTCGAATATTCCATTAAACCCCCTTCCTGTCATTCAAGTTCTCTCCTATAGGCATTCAAGTTCTTTCCAGTAGGCATTACAGTTCTTTCCTGTAGGCATTCAAGTTCTCTCCTATAGGCATTCAAGTTCTTTCCAGTAGGCATTACAGTTCTTTCCTGTAGGCATTCAAGTTCTCTCCTATAGGCATTCAAGTTCTTTCCAGTAGGCATTACAGTTCTCTCCTGTAGACATTCAAGTTCTCTCCTGTGGGCATTCTTCTCTCCTGTAGGTATTTAAGTTCTCTCCAGTAGGCATTACAGTTCTTTCCAGTATATATTCAAGTTCTCTCCAGTAGATATTCAAGTTCTCCCCTGTTGGCATTCAATTTCTCAAGTTCTGCGTGTGTGATTGTATGGCCAGATAAAACTTTTTTAAAAATACAAAAACAAAAGAAAGATGGTGTTTTTATCGACATTTCCCAGATGAATAATATCTAAAATTAAAAAATATATATATTCATTATTTGACACTAAACTGGCGCAAATATATATAATTTATTTAAGATTTAACAAGGAGGAGCATATCTTTATAAAACCAGCTGAAATCGGACGCATGCTTATGTCGCGTCCGCCGACCCCAGAATGCAGACTTCAACTGCTTTAAAATTATAAATTGTTTAATTCTCTTTTTCTTCATTGAAAGAGAGAGAGGGGGAGCGAAAAAGAGAAAGAGAGAGAACGAGGGAGAGAAATATACGTTTACGCAATGTTTTCTTTTCCAAATTATAATGTCAACATAGTTTAACTTTTATTGTGCACTGAAATCATAAACACCTGCCAATCTTGGTGTGCCGACAGTTTTAACCTTTAAGAAAAATGTGTCCGCACTTAAATATGTGTGTATGTGTTTGCCTCCACATAAGTGCAGGCCAAGTTAGGCACAAGTTTCATTAATATAGAAGGCCTTAGCTCCCTCAAAAGGGGCTACGTCATTGTGCCACACTATCAGTAAATGCATCTCTTTTTTTTCCAGAAATTGCATGTTCTAATTAGAGTGAAGTAACATTGATTTTTTTTATCAACGAGATCGTTCTCTTACACAGATTAATTGTTTAAGAAATGTATATAAAGAAGAATTGTCTGCGTGTATATATGTGTGCGTGTTCAGAGAAAGGAATAGACTGAAAGGAGGAGAAAGAAGAGTTTCAAGGAGGGGTGAAGAGAAAAACATAGAAAGACGAATATAAATGGGTAAAGAGACAGACGTTTTAATATGTTACACTTTTGCCCGGGACAATGTCGGGTAGTCCTGCCAGTTACGAAATAAAATAATCTTTTTAAAAATGTAAACATTCCATTGTATTCAAAATAACTCGTTCTCAGACAGTGTCGAATTATATGTTTGAAAGTTTAATCGTTCTAAAAATATCGTCTTTTAAATAACAAGCAAAGTGCACGTCCTCTGTAAGTAATGTTGAGTACGAGTTCAAAGCAAATCCCGTAGTAATGCCCCAATTTGGGAGCTGGGGAGAGTGTGGAGTTATACTTTTCGTTATCATTACTCCCAGGTTAACTCTGATCCAGAGTGGCTGTAGCATCCATCTAGAGATTAAATAGAATTTATCCTAGGCATGACAGACAAATTCCTACATTTTGACTGCAATAAAAATACATTATAATATCTGTTTTGATACTGCACTTTATGTGTTCTGTTCTTCGATCGGTGAAGAAGTTCTTCTACACTGAGTCAACTTTAATATACTTCTAATTTATAGAATACTAACCCTCCAGAATATCAAAGGAAAGCTAACAGGTGCTACACTTTGCCGAAGGGTGACCTGGAACTGTGCAAGAAAGGCCGTTCATCTTCCTGAAGTATTATACATACATGCCAGCCAGCCAATCAGTGGCACTTAGCCTAGGCGGGTTGAACCAGCTTTCCTCGTAGGAGGAAATTTCATGGGAATATAAAATTCATAAGCAATCTCCAGTTGCGTGTATCATCATCACGGGAGATGAGGACGTTAAGTTTTTGCAGTTCCTGCAAGGATGTGTCGACATCCTCCTACATACAGCGCCTGGTATTCCCAAATGGTTACCCATCTAGTACTGACCAGGCTCAACGTTGCTTAACCTCGGTGATTTGAGGATAACCGGCGTGTCAACGCAATTATGCCTTATATACATATATTATAAATATCTGCTTACCTGAATGCATACAGGGCTTGGTATTCCCAAATGGTCATTCATAGTTTAACTTTGATGTTTTAACGGGGATCGGTGTGTCAATGTGACTATGCCGTGGTGAAGGTAATACACCGAACAAAAGGGAGCTCTGCTGAAAAATCAAGCCAGATAGAGGAATCCTGTTTGCCCCGTACGGCAGTCTTTTAGTGATGGTGTTACAAACAAAGCACTCGCTTCCAATGTGTCATGGTTCAGCACGAAGTAATGCTCAGAAAACTGTCATTAGAATGCTAATGTCAGTGTCCAATCTTGTATGAGCATTCTCATGTATATATATATATATATATATATATATATATATATATATATATATATATATATATATATATATATATATATAAGCGAGATGAGATACTGATAGAATTCAGATGAAAACTCCTGATAGATATTACTTGAAGTAATACTTTCAAGGAGATCCTAGCCAAAAAGGAAAAGCTCAATGTTTAAGAATAGAGCAATAGATAAGTTTCGTAGTTTAATTTTAAATTCTGAAAAAACAACATATAGAGGCATATATTCGATTTAAGAATTTATTGCTTGACAAAAGAATATATAGAAAGGGTTATTTTAATTTCCTTAATCCATGGATTTTCAACAATGGCTCATATAATCAGAGGAAATGAAATGCAGTTAGCAAAATGTTCAGCTGCGAATGGACGCTATTTTGCTTTTCAGCACAATTATTGAAAATAGTTTTTGAGTGGTTGTGGATAATTATATGGAGATAATTATACGAAAAGAGAAGTTGATACAACCTGGGTAGTCCATTATCGGAAGGAGTCCAATGTCATTCGGGGTTACAAATCCGGGTGGGCAGAAAATAGGCCCATGGGAGAAAGTGATATTCCCATATAGTGAAAGCGTACTGCTCCTTCTTGATATTTCGAAAAGTATACCGGGCTGTCTTATTCGTTGTTGCGTTGATTGTGTGTTATTGCTTTGGTCCAAATGCTTTCTCGGTGTTGACAAAGTATATCCGAAATTGGGTGGATATACCATTCCATTGTAATTATCCCAATGAGTAATAGAATTAATGGAATGGTATATGCACCCAATTTCGGATATAGGAGCAGTTTGGTAGAGTTCTCAAAGGTCAAATCGGTGAACTTTGACCCCTTAACAGACAAATTTCTGGCCGAAAACCGATCACAAAGATTTTCCCAAATCTCAGTACCTTGTATATCAAATTTCGAGTCTGTAGACTAAAGATTGACAGAGTTATTGCGTAGGGAAATGTACACAGACAAACACACAGATAGATACACAGACAGACACGTTCACTTTTATAGATATTAGCAGTTCCACCCGGCTTTCCTCGGGCCCTATGTCCTGTTCATAAGGTTATGTGCATATGTATATATTAAAAAGTGTGAATATGTAAAGTAATACCTTTCTGTATAATAGTCTTCCTTAACTACCATAGAGAAAAGACAGACAGACATTTTCACTTTTATAGATGTAGATAGATAGATAGATTGATAGAGAGATTGGATCCAATATATAGTAATGATTTAAAAAATATAAAAAAAGACTCATGCGCCACTACCGAGAATCGAAACCAAAACGTTCAGCTCACGATCTATTTTGCCTCTACCGTAAATGACTGGGCTATGAAAACATGTTTACTGCAATGCTAAAAATTAAAAATATGAACCAATAGCAACTACGTTATGCATTCGTAATGCCGGCGTTCGATCTTCACCTGGTAAATTTCATGTTTTTTTCATTTTCACACTTTTGCACCGATTTTTCCGGGCTAAAACCCAAATATAAAGTGTTGCATGGATTCAAATACCTTATATATGAAGTTTCATGTCTGTAGCCCAAAATCTCTAGGAGGGGTTTGGTAGGTAAAATTTGGGCAACAAAAATATATACGTATACATAAATATATATGGGAACAATTTTGTGTTTTCTATAAACTTTTTACGCAAATATTATGCAAGTATAAATCATGTAGAATATCTGCATGAATATAATTACACGTAATAGTGAACTAAAGATTATTATCTCATTAGAAAACCGAAGACACTAATAGGCAATTAATTAAAATGAATTTTAAAAAGAATATGCAAATTAGCTAGGTCTTTTGCTATTGAATGCAATTCCACAAGCCATATGTAAGAACATTATATTTTCTTTTAAATAAATAGAAAGTAGAGTTTTTAATATGAATATTAATACGAAAGAAAAACGAATTTATAGGAATATAGAAGATAGATAGATATAGATAGATAGACTAATATATTAAACAAAAATATATACGTATGCATAAATATATATGGAAACAATTTTATGTTGACTGTTAACTTTTTACGCAAATATTATGCAAGTATAAATCGTGTAGAATATCTGCATGAATATAATTACATGTAGTAGTTAACTAAAGATGATCATCCCATAAGAAAACCGAAAAAACTAATAGGGAATTAATTAAAATGAATGTTTAAAAGAATATGCAAATTAGCTAGATCTTTTGCAGATGAATGCAATTCATCTACCCATATATAAGAAAATTGTATTTTCTTTTTAAATAAGTAGAAAAGGGGGTTTTTAATATGAATATCAATGCACACAAAAGAAAAACGATATATGTAGTGCCGATTTAAAAGGAAGCTAGATTCTTCCTTTGCCATCTGTTTAATTCAGCACTTATGGGTAAGCAAGTTAAGAGAAACAAAAAAAGTACCTTTGTCACTCTTCAGCAATGGGTTCGCCTCTATTCCACCCCACCACGACAAAATCCATCTTTACCGGCTTTTTCTACCCTTTTTTTTTTTTTTTTTTTTGCTTCTACTTACCCAACTTCCCAATCCTCTCAACTACTGAAGCAATCTCTCAATCATCCTGGGTACAACATAAGACTGCAACCAGTCGTGCGCCTACAATTTGGAAGCTTTGAATGTGTAGAGTAAATCCTTAGTTACCACTGCTCCCCGTATTACTCAAACTTTGAGTGGTAGTACCTGTAAGCATTGATTCAATAGAAATTATCGTTTACATTTATATTACATTAATTTTTTTTTTAAAAAACTGTACGCTAGATCACTGAAGTTAAGCAATGTTGAGCCTGGTCAGTACCTAACGGGTGACCATTTGGGAATGCCATGCGTTACATATAGATGGACCTCGACACTTCCCTGCAAAAACTGCAATAACCTAACATCGCCATATCCCCCTAATCGGGATATATATGCGACTGGGTACTGCTTGTATGCTTGTAAATTTAATATTCCCTTGAAACTTCCTCCTTCGGAGAAATCCGGTTCAACTCATCTAGAGAGAATGCCGCTGGCTGTGGCTGTTATTGTTTACGTGATATTTGTTTACAAAATAAAATTAATTTACAAACCAACCTATACAAAACGTATGTACGTTTTCGGCATACAATGAACCGGCAGCGCTTGGCATGCCGTAAATTAACAACTAACAAACCTACAGTAAGTGTTATGTTACAAATGAATTCTTTTTAATGAATATTTAAAAAGGTTACTAATTAATAAATGATTAATTTAACTTCTTTATAATAACGAGTTTTGTTTTGTAATAACTAGTTTTTAATTTTTTGTTGTTTTTTTTTATAATAACTAGTTTAACTTTTTTTAATAAATGCTAGCAGGGATTGTGCCCGGCTCTGCTCTGGCGTAAAATACGATTAAATATGATATTTTAAGATGTCAAGATTTCGTATATGTTATTATTAGGGCTATGACAACAGCATATTCTTTTAATTGTCTTGACTATCGAGTATATATCCGACACAGTTAGACACAAGTAATCAACCGAAAACCACATCACTCTACATAAAAACATATAAGATATCAATGGATATATACCTGAGAATAAAAAAGGCAAAGAATATGCTGTTGCTATAGTCCTAGTTATTATAGAGGCGTGATTTAAAAAAAAAAAAAAAACGGGAAGCGTATTTTGAGACAAAAAAAAAACAAATTGTTCTACAAAATGCCATTAAATCGTTCTACAAAATATCATTAAATCGTTCTACAAAAAGCCATTAAACCGTTCTATAAAAAAAAATCCATTAAATCGTTGTATGAGTAGAAATGCATTCTTTAAGTAATTAAAATTGTAGTCGAAGTGTGTACATGATGTTTGTTGTGGAAATATTTTCCGCTAAAAGATAATGTTGCCTCGAAAACTTCTTTAGTCGGTGTACAGTTTAAGTTCTGTTTGACGACGTCTCTAATAGATAATAAGGCCAAAGACAAATCATCAACCCAGATAACTGTGGAAAAAAATGCTTTCAATTCGTCTGTGGAATCGCTCTACTAGGCTTTTGGAACAGAGGTGGTAAAGAGCTGATCTGGACGCATTTAAAAAAAATGTTCTTTCATACTTACACGTATCAGATTGACAGTCGAAACATGAAATAGCACGTCCATCAAGAGTTACTGCCCCTTTTTGTTTGTTTTATAACTATCGGAGAGCATGGCGTTAAAAGTCTTATGTGAAGTCTTGACAAAATATAAAACTCCTCTTTTGATTTTTGTTTTTAAATGTAATTAGAATTGAATTATTAAAGAAAAGATATAATTTAAGAAATGGTTCTTACAAGATTCTTCAGGTGTTCAACATTTCTGGTATGCGTTACAAAGAAAGATTAGAAACAGTTATACTTAAATTTCGTTTATTTAAAATGCGAGTTTAACGGGGGGGGGGTTTCAAACATAATCACCACAGATCGACAGGGACTCTTAAAGAGCTGATTGGACGCATTTAAAAATGCTCTTTCGAACTTAAACGATCGACAATCGAAGATAACATGTTTCCCAATAAGTTTCGATCCTGACATATAGATCATGCCGCTAATTTTTAAAATGCAATATTATTTTTATAAAGCACTAACTTTCACATAACACGTGTTAAAATTGGAGCCAAATCAGATTATTAGTTTGCAAATTACAGCTATTTAAATGAAGTTACTGTTGAAAATTTTCAAAACAAGGGAAGAATTTTGTTTTCATGTGTTGGTAAAGCATTGCCGTTAAGAGGTGATATTCTGACTTTAAACACGGATGTACATACACAAATGATGCTGAACGGCAGTTGTCCCAGTAAACATTTTTTTAAGCCTACAAACTTGTTTTAACCGATCGTAAATAAAATTTGACTGAGATAACAATGGAGTTGAAAATATGTTTACCATTTTGTATGAATATTTTTAATGAGAAAGTTATGTTAAACGTGAATGCAGCGTGTGTTAATGGTCGATCATAAACAACGTGTGTATGATTCAGAACAATTTTACAACTATTTCAATTCAATAAAAAGGAGTTTTTTAGTCAGTATATGACAATAGATAAAACATCACTTAACTTTGGAGTAAAATTAGCAGTCAGCTGAGCGTTCAGCAGCAGGTGCAAGCCGAAAAGACGCAAACATCAGCAGGCAAGGTCTGAGCTTTCATAGTTTGGGGTGCGCCAGGTATTTTGTTCATTGATTACAATTGAAAAAGAAAGAACGATCAATAGGAAATATCATATAGCATTATTGCTGCGTTTGATTAGAGAAATTACTAGGAAATGATCACAAATAAAGAAAAAGAAAAAATGATCTTTCACCAAGACAATTCCCCGTGTTACAAGTCAAATCGCGACCATAGCAAAACTACATGATTTGCACTTCAAATTGCTTCCACACCAACATGTTCTCAATATCTGACTCCCAGTGATTATTGGATGATTATAGACCTCAAATAAAAACGACCGGGGAAAATATTTGGCTACAATTAAGAAGTGACATCGGAAACGAGATCGTATTTTGAGACAAAAAAACGCTCCACAAAAAGTCATTAAATCGTTCCACAAAAAGCCATTAAATCATTCAAACAAAAGCGATTAAAACGCTTCACAAAAAAGCTATTGAATCATTCTACAAAAAACATTAAAAGGAAACTGTTCTACAAAAAGCCATTAAATTGTTCTACAAAAAAAGCCATTTAATCGTTCTACAAAAGGTCATTAAATCGTTCTACAAAAAGTCATTAAATCATTCGACAGAAATACATTAAACCGTTCTACAAATAGCCATTAAATTTTTCTACAAAAAAAGGCATTAAATGGTTCTACAAAAGTCATTAAATCGTCCTACAAAAGACATTTAATTATTCTACAAAAATGCTATTCAATCGTTCTACAAAAAGCCATTAAATTGCTTAAGAAGCGTTGTATCACCCTAGAAAGGTATTATGTTGATAAATAAAGTCGAATTTTACCAAAGTAATTGTGTTAGTAACGTCAGACACTCATTGTATTTATTCCTCTGTGAAGTTATACACAAGGTCGAGTGTTATGTTGAAAAGCCAGTGTACTAGGATTAGCGCACGCTGACCTACAGCAATTGCCTGATCATTCTTTTGTAGGGTGTTTTGGGCGATTAGCAATAAACTAACGCCTTCTCAAAGAGTATGTAAATCACGGGAGGGTGTGTCTCCTGAACAGGAGCACATTTCAGTTCAACAACAACAAACTTGTTATCGGATTGATTGTCGACAATGTATCTCCGGGCACTTATTGAGTGATGTGTTAGCTGATAGACTCTCACAGACCTGTTTACACATTTAAAAATCTCATTTCAAACTTAAGTATGCCTGATAAAAAAAAAAATGTATAATTTAAAACTTTAGGCAACTAAATGATGGACTTATAGAAATGCTTGAACGCATCTTAATTATTTAAAATGTAAGCGCGGCAAACTAAAACCACTATTTCATACTAAAATGATATTTCAAACTTTACAGTGATAGAGCAACCGACAGACATAGCCATTTAAAGATGTGCTAGGACGCGTCTGAAAATAACGTTTGATCAATCAGACAATTCCATAAGGTAATGACTGAAAATCAAAAACCATAAAATGAATATGTTTGAAAAAAAAAACTTAAAAGAAATCTTACACGTATTTATTATTTGTAATGACTACATTTTTCGTTTTTCATCAGTTTTTGTCCAAACAATTAAATCCCAAGAGTATATACAGTAAGAATTTATTTATTTATTTATTTATTTATTTTACGTCTATATTTCTTTCGCTTTGATTTTTTCCCTCTTAAATAAATAAATAAATAAATAAATATATATATATATATATATATATATATATATATATATATATATATCGCTGATATCATTGGTATATGAAAATTTCTCCTCTGCATCTTCATACAAAACAAACATGGCTGACGGTATAAAAAAGAAAAGGGATTTTTTTTTTCTGTTTTTCGTTCCGTCTTCGCCTACTGCCATGATTTATTTTTCTTTCTTTTTTTCTTTTTTTTTTTTCTTTTTTTTTTTTTTTTTACTTCATCTTTTGTTATCTCCTACGCAATACTTCCAACAGCGTCTGGAGCAAGATAATGATCTGATCAAAAGTAAAACGTCGTCCTCGATTATTTTAGACGATCGAGGAATTAGTCTAGCGGAAAAGAACTGTGCCGTGTTTGGGAATGTCAGGAGGAGATTGTACTCTTAGAGATTCAAAGCGGACAAACGTCATTTTTTTTTTTGTTTTGACTTTTGTTGTAGTCGTCGTTGTTGTTGTCGTCGTTGTTGTTGTTGTTGTTTTGTTTTCTGTTTTTGGTGTGTGTGTGTGTGTGTGTGTGTGTGTGTGTGTGTGTGTGTGTGTGTGTGTGTGTGTGTGTGTGTGTGTGCGCGCGTGTGTGTGTCTTTTTACTCTTGTCCCAAACAAGGCACATTATTGCGAGTTGAACGTACAGATACTACCCCCACAGATTAAATAAAGTGTTCCGTTCGAAATCCCGTGCAGTTTCCTCAAGTTCGACAGAAAGATTTCTGAGTTCGACAAGACACACCTGATTTGGTTGTTTTGGTTGTTTTTGTTTTACGGTGTATCAACCCTTTTCAGGTTATTTAATGCCGAATCCAAAGATTTTGAAGAAAGATTTTTTAATAAAATATAGTTGTTGTTTTCAAGTCGGTTTCTATTTAACCCTAACAGGTACTACCACTCCGGGT
The DNA here is from genome assembly GCF_053919585.1 of Euprymna scolopes. Classification (NCBI taxonomy): domain Eukaryota; kingdom Metazoa; phylum Mollusca; class Cephalopoda; order Sepiida; family Sepiolidae; genus Euprymna; species Euprymna scolopes. Next base: position 50,945,250 of record NC_136499.1, on the reverse strand, counting down.
CAGAGTGGACCTGGGAGTAATGGCAATTAAAGGGTGGCTCCACACTCCCCAAAGCCCGCAAGCTAGGGCCTCACCACTGGATATAGTTTAAGGTCATATCCAGGACACAAGACACACCTGAAGAAGATCGGAGGTTACATCGGCCGAAACGTTGTGAGAATAACACTCAAGATGAGGACAGTAGCTATACTGTAACGAACTGGGGACAGGAGAACATATGGTTTCTCATATATTCTCGGACAACGTTAGATCGTTCTGTTAATAAAATATATAATTTATTGAATAAATGTTGAAATTCCTATTTCGATAACCTTTGGTGCCTGGACGGACACCTGGCTTTCACTGAAGAAGAAGATTCTGAGGAATATCAAATTCAAATGCCATCCCCATCCGTCGGGTACCCAGGTGATGGATAGTGGAACGACCTTCAAATATGGAGATTAGCTGTGAATACTCAATAAACAGTCCCGCACTAAATCGCAGCGTACTGAGAGGGCGTGTGTAAGATACGTTCTAATCAGATGAATCTCCACGGAATGCACATAGATGTCTGTTGTGAAGTGTGGCCTTCGTGAGTGTCGACCGCTATAAAAGCTGACTGACTGACTGACTGATACATATATCTATATATAAAGTGGTAGCGTTCGTGTGTGTGTCTGTGTGTACAACTATCCTATAACCAACACCACTAAACCGATCATGACCAAACCTAACATGATGATGGTCCCCTACCTAGAGATAGTGCATACAAAGGCCAAGGTCATATATCTATGTATATATGTATGCTTTCGTACATCCCACACCACTGGACAGATCATGACCAAACCTGACATGATGATGGCCCATGGCCCTAGGGATGGTGCACACAAAGTTGGGGTTCGCCACCATCCTGGAGGCCGCCGACCACTTTTTGCATTTGAATCAGATCACTGTCCTGCATCGCCATCCCCTCATTCTGGATTAAATTTGACATGATATCTCTGGAAACACAGCCGCAGCTGAGTTTTCACAATTGCTCCTCCCAATTGGTAATGGTCAGTTTCCAATCAGATGTACACGTACACCTGACACAATTAAGATTACGACTGAGCTTGGTAAATGTGTCAGTAATCTGAAGCAACTGAAAGGCAAGAACGGAAAATTACCGGAGTGGTTTGCTGAGAAGGCTATTGTTTCACAACTAAACAGCAATGTGAATCACCTGAACAATTGATAATGTATGAATTTCCAGGCGACTCAAAGTAATACAAGTTAGTTGATTCGGCTACTAATGAAAGTGAAGCTATTCACTACCTTGTGGCGTTTTAAAACTCTTTGGAACTGACTGAAATGCCTTCTCACATTTTAAATAACCAAATCAAATCTCAAATTATGATTTTTCGATCCTTAGAATCACCAAAAACAACAAGCAGAACCAGATGTGTTCTCATCAGATTGCACACCAACGTGATTGAGGCCAGCATTTTTTGTGGTCCTTACAAAGGTGAAAAGGTTCTACTGCCAATAATCCTTTTAGTTCCATCTGACTCGGAACGTCCTGTTGTTTTTAGTCTACCGGAAAACACCAGGAACTATTAAAATGGTCGATTATTATGATGAAATTATAATAGTTGATCATTATGATCGTTGTAACATTTGTAAAAATAGAATGGTATCCTAACAACAAAAAATATTTACCTAGAAAATTGTTAATGTTAAGATGTTTAGTGAATTAAGGAATGTAGAAGAAAATAACAATTTAAAATAGATTGACCTCTAGAGTCTGACGAAGCTTACGTAGAGGTCATCATAAAGTGATGTGGACTTTAATGAGAGTTTTTGAAAAAGATACGATGATTTTATTTCCAATGGGGAAATATCGGAAATAAAATTTGCAGAAAAGACAACCCGGGATTTTTTTATTCATTTGATTTGAACCCTCTTTGCAGCTGTTTCGCGAGAATCCGTCAAACAAGATCAGGAATGGACAGATATGTTTTTTTTTTCGATTGGCCGGATGTTAAAACTCTAAAGAACCGTTATTTGTCCCTTTTGTTACAGGTTCGTTATTAAATCTGTTGTCATAATTGTTATACTACTAGATATTATACGAGTTAGACACACGTACGTAATATATACATCCGTTCATGTTATACAGAACAAACATATTCGTTCTGGCGCGTCCATGGCATATACAACCCCCGACAATACAATATATTCCTTCTGCTGCTATATAAACACACGGTAATATAGATCTCCCCGCAACGTAACACTTCCATTTAAATTCAGGAGGCTTTAATTCCTTATGAAGGTGTGTTCTGCAATGAGAAAAAATCAAACCTTTAAAACCATTGGCGTAGAGACCTGACATCAGACTGCTTCAGTCGCAGTATGTTCTACGTCTCCATTAGCCGGACAGGAAGTTCAGAAAAACTTTACATTCTGGCTCCAAATCAAAGTAGCAGAAACGTAGTTTACTACAAGGCTCTTCAATAAAAAGTTCTAAAAAAGGGTATGATGAAAAAAATGGCATGACCTTGATTGTAGAACGTTTTAAGTATTGAATAGATTAGATAAAATGTAAGTAATGAGTTCAAATTCACTTTATGAAAAATTTACCATGTAATATCATAAAGTCACCTTATCTTTGATAAACAATGTGTTTGTGATACTAAACTAATTTTAACAATTGTGATTCTTTGTAATTGTTTCAATTTTTATGTGCAACAATATAAGTGCCAACTTTGTTATAACCTATTTGGTTTAAAGTTCATGGTTGGATTTCAGTCACTTCAGGAGGTTGTTAAATAAATTTTTTTAAACACCTTAAGAAAGAGTTTCTCTTACAACATCCATTTACCGTGAAGTGGGTACCCCAGCATACAACAAAGTCCCGCGTGAAGCGCGAGTATCTTTGCAACGCTTCATGTGGGACTTTACTGTACGCTCATGGAAAGCGTATAGTAAAGTCCCACGCAAATGCGGGTATCTTTGCTAAGTCTCATGCGAAGCGTCCTGCGCGAAGTGCGGGTATCTTTGCTAGTGTATATATATATATATATATATATATATATATATATATATATATATATATATATATATATATATATATATTGGATATATATATATATTGGATATATATATATGTATATATATATATATATATATATATATATATATATATATTGGATATATATATATTGGATATATATATATATATTGGATATATATATATATATATATATATATATATATTGGATATATATATATGTATATATATATTGGATATATATATATGTATATATATATATGTATATATATATATATGTATATATATATATATATATATATATATATTGAATATATATATATATATATATATATATATTGGATATATATATATATATATATATATATATTGGAGATATATATATATATATATATATATATATATATATTGGATATATATATATATATATATATATATATATATATATATATATATATATATATATATAGTCGTATGTATGAACAATAAGAAGGTGTAGAAAGAGGATAGTTTACAAAGTCCTTCTTACCATATTAAAATCATTTTCTAAATAATAATGTTACTATTTAGAAAATCATTCTTAACATGGAAATTTCGGGGTGGGGGGGACTAGTCTATGACTTCTCTCTGTCCAAGAATGTTCATATTTCTCATCCTAATTATTAAGATTTGATCTGTTATTAGATTGCTTTGTTTTACTGTAAAAAGAAAAACATAATACAGAAATAATACTAGCAATAGTAGTAGTAGTAGTAGTAGTACTGCTAGTCCTACTCCTCCTCCTCCTTCTCCTTTTCCTCCTCCTCCTCCTACTACCACTACTATTACTACTAATAATAATAACAGCAACATGTAGATTAAGAGCTTTAGCTACCATTAGCCAGTCACCCTCTTAAAAAATAAGATTCTACTTTTTTAAGAGATTATGGGGAAAAATATTAAAGATGATAACGTTGAAAAATTTTTGCATATTATCGCGACTTGTTTTCGCCAATTCACAATTATAACTATTTGTTGCGAAAGAAGTAAAGTTATCATTAGAATTCTGCAACCTATGCTAATCCACCAGAACATAAAAATGTGATTTTTTATTTTAAGCTGATTACGTGAAAACGGCATGAAAAATAAAAATAATAAATAAAAATATATAGTGAACGGAAAATGACCAACCTTTTGGACTACACAGCCTTTTAAGAATGGAGTCAATTTTGTTTGTTTATAACTTTGGTCATGTTAATGTTCCTGATCAAAATTTAGTATAAAATGTCATTATGACTCACGGTTTTTTTCTAGAACTAACCCTAAGTCTGGGCGGTAATGCAGAAATAAAGCGATTACGACTTTGCCGGTATGACTTAAGGTTAGTGGTAAAAATTTTATTAACTGTCCTAAAAGCTAGAGTGGCCCGGAAATAGGGGGTCATTTTACGCTAAATTTATATGTGTAATTTAACCCACTCTAAATTTTACAATAATTTGTTTTCTTTTACAGTATGTTCACACAATTATCGCCTAAAAAAGTAGAATCTCATGGGGGGTGATTTTAAACATAGATATAATTTCTATTCTATAATTTTATAAATTTTTAAACTCTCATCCTTTATGTATTTTATCCAAAGTTTTGATAAATTCATTATAAGATTTGTATTTGCATTTTTCACTTGTGGCAGCAAAAAAGCAATAAAACAGATTATTTCAAAGATGATCACTCCAGACAAGAGGAGACCAGGTTGGCGCCAGAAAATTAAAAATAAAACTTGTCAGGAAAGGCTTAAATATTTTTTATTTAACTGTGAACTCTAACGGGTTTATCAACTAGGTGCTAAAATAAGTGTGAGTATTCTAAAGATTTTTCTAAGAGAATAAGAGTAAGTGAAGTCGTCATTATTCACTTTGTCTAAATTTACCAATACAGGGTGATAATTTATCGCCCTAAAGAAAAAAAATACTACAGCTTTATTTTAAAACGTTTATTGAAATTATGTAGTAGAGCTGACATCTATTCAATGCAGCCGTCTTCAGCCTCAATCACTGCCTCGATACGGGTCCGGAACTTGGAGCATGCTTTTTCCACAAGCGCCGGTGGGAGCTCTGCGAATACTCAGCAGATTGCGGTAATCAGGCTGGCTTTGATTTTTTGGGGAGGGGGGCATGTTGGTGATGTTCTCGACGTATGACCAAACGACGTAGTTCAGCGGGTTCAGGTGGGAGGAGGAGGAGGGGGAAAGTGAGAGAGGGTATAAAGTCGTAGCAGTCCTTCTGAAGTCAAGCTTGGGTCTCTTTAAACTTGTGGGCCGGTACTGAATCTTGATGCCACACCCAGGGTCTGCCAGCGGCCATATGATTGCAACAGCGGGTCACCACACTCTTCAGCACATCCAGGTATACTTTTGTGTTGATTTTCAAGCCGACTTCGAAGATGTGGGATGGCATGATATGGCCTTCACTTGAAACCACACCAAAGACCACAACTCTGTAAAGAGCATGAGTTGTACAGCGGCACATCTCCAATCTCGCTCGTTGAACATTCAGACATGATAGAAGGCTCCTATCGCTCTTGGGATTTGTACACAACTGGCCAACTAGTAGGTGGTCAGCAACAAAAAAAAAGAAAACCGGTTTTCATCAAAGGATTTTGCTCTTTGTCTCTCTCCAAAAAGTGTGGATATTCCAACACAAGCCTTCATCACTTAAAACAAATCATTGTGTGGGTTCTCTGACAAACTAAAAATTTATTCATTTAGTACCATACAATCTCCAAAAAGGTCCAGTGGCGATGAGGTAGATGAACAGTATTACTCGTAGTCTCTAGTCAGATCCCTACTCAGTGGCGGTTCCTGGGTCATGGCAGTTTATGCACAAAAATGTGAGCAATTGTGAAGTCTGTGTCCACCATTAGATGACAAAACAGATCTTTTTAGATATCACCCTCGCTTACACTATGTTTAAGCGAGGGTGATAAAATGAACCCTAAACAAATGCTTGTTAACATTTAACTTGGCAGCCAACTGTAGCTGTTTGGTTATTCAATTTGCAGTTCAAATACATTGACAAAGAAAACACTCGATTCAGATTTATAGAAGAAGGTTCGTACTCTCCTGAACAGTGCTGAGGCATCAGAAACAAAAACTGCGTTATTTACTTTAGAACTGAAAAATACAACATTAATATTTTGGTATTAAGTAAGACAGGTCTTACTGGTTATTCGCAACTCGAAGAAGTAAAAGGGGGTGCATTTTACTGTTCTGATAAAAGTGAACAAGGGTCACCTTTATCCGGTCCGATATTGCCTGAAAAATTATGATCATTACCTATGACATTGAGTCTCTCCCTTTCTCTCTCTCTCTCTCTCTCTCTCTCTCTCTCTCTCTCTCTCTCTCTCTCTCTCGCGACACCCATCAACTGTTATGCTTCTACATTAAATAGCTTTGAAGAAGAAAAAAAAACACTTCTATGCCATAGGCTAATGCTCACACAGGGACAATCTCATTCTCACGAGTGACCAAAATGCTCGCGTTGGTGTTGATCATGGCACAGGATTTTGGGTCACTACGGTGTGGGGAAAATGAATGACAATTGACTGCACCTTCTTTCTTTTTGGCAAAGAACAGAACCTCTGCATCACGAACACGTTCTTTCATCAACAAAATATCCAAGAAACAACTTGGATGTCTCCTCGATCAAAAGACTGGTACATAACTGCCTTCGCCATAACCAAGATTCATGATTACAAAGACTTCAAATGCATCATTTTATTCAATCATGCATTTTCATGCAGCAAAACATTGCTGTCATTAAATCATTGGCGCATGGTAAAATCACAAACACCAAAACGTATTGAAATCTTGCCACTGAAATCATCAATAAAAAAAAAACAGTCTAAACTCACTACAGAGATGGATAATGCACTCAACACTGTTGAAGTCACCAGTGATGTTGAAAAGTCATTGGAGATGTTACGTGAAACCGTGCATGAGGTTTCTATTGATCTTCTTGATCTTTCTGTTCGGAAAGATCAAGATTGGTTCGACGACAATAATGAGATGAAATCTCTCATAAAAAAGATGCATGAATCTCTCAGGGTGTCGATTGGTGACAAAAATTGATCAACTAAGAAACGTGCATATCAGTCCTACAGAAGTAAAATTCAGAAATTTTGACGAAGAATGAAAGAACTTTGGTGGACTGCAAAAGCTACTGAAATCCTTCCCTCTAGCCATAAAACTATCTACGGTCTACACATATCTTATCCTTTAACGGTCAGACATTCCACAAAAGCAAAGGAAATATTTTTAAACGTTGGATGGAACACTTTCAATCAGTGTTAAACTCGCCGTCTCAGTTTGATGACAAACTTGTTGCGTTCATACCGCATTCGCAGGAATTTTCCGAGTTTTTACTTGAGACTACTTTCCAAGAATTTTTGAGAGCGATATAAGACATATCATCTGGTAAAGCCCAGGAAAAGACTTTATTCCAGTAGCAATCTTTAAGTGTAATGGTCCAAGACTCAAACAAAGACTTCATGAACTGTTTTGAAGTAAAATCAAGAACAAACAATAGGAAGGGAACGGGTCGGCCAGGCACTTCTGGAAGAGAGAGGCCCCTTAGCTCCAAAACAGGTTGCTCAAAACAATTTGGTTTCAACACATTGAATGCTGAACAGTTCGATAGAATCACTTTATGTTAGATAAAAAAAATTCTCATTTCTCGCTAAGAAGGACAAAATTTCTGGTAAATACAACAAGATCTCAAAGTCTGGGCTTCCATCCCACTCCTCATAAGTTCGTTAGAGAAACAATCGCCTCAAAACTCCACTGATCTTCACACTCAATAACAACACCGCCTCGTAGTTCGTTACACACCATCTGCCAAGTGGTCTCTCGCCGTCACCTTTATGCCAGCGAACACCAACCAATTCGCATACGGCCAAGTTCACCTCTCCCAAATCCTCGCAGCTACGAGATCGCGTTTCCCATAAGATTGACTCACCGCAATGACGGTGTTTCTTCCTTCGGATCAATTACTGCCATGCACGCCAGACACAAACGAACCCTCTTATGTCGAGAGCTAAGGTTAGTCTCAGTTTCATGTCTACACGTTTGTACACATATGGCGACACATATCTACCCTACAAAATTTTAAAGACGTACTAATAAACTACCTTTACGAAAACACGAGTAACAAAAGGGTATATAATATTTAATGTAGAATTTCGTTGTTATCTATAACTGGTAAAATACTGGCTCGTGCGATACTCAATCGACTTGAAATTAAAATCACTGTGTACAAAGCCGATGTGTTAAACATTTTATTATACGGATCAGAAACACGAACACCATGAATTAGTGGGAGAGTCTGAAGGAGCTGCAACTGTATTCACTACAACACCGAAGAGAACGATATATTATCATTTACATATGGAAAATCTTGGAAGAAAGGATCCCAAGCACAACAATTAGTAGAAATAAGCTAGCGGCGAGGATCTCTCTGCTATATAAAACCACACCCGGGACTACACAGAGGATCAAGTCTTTCATCCATTACAGCTTCACCTACAGTTGTACAAGAACATTCAACTGTATTTCCGCCGCGATAAGAAATATAAAGGGAGTGGCTCTCGACACTTTCAAAAAACGACTGGACATCTGGCTGGAAAAGATACCTGACCCTAGCCACTAACAGGCTATCCTAGTCCCAACCTCAATCGTCTAGTGGACTGGACCTCTGTATGAAGTGGACAGTCTGAGTGCAGTAGAGCTCCAGCTCACCAGTGTCGATAACCGACGAAATAACACAAACTACAAACTACATAACTACTACCATATCGATGGCACATTAACAAACTTTATGTCTTCCACCAGATTTGTCTGTGAACATTATGTACTGTTTATCTCCGTGAGGAGTTCGCAAACATCGATTTATTTTCAAAATATAACATTACAGGAATTCGAGAGCTTTCTCATGCAGCTGAATGATGACAGAATTCACAAAACGTTGATGTGTGATGAACTTGATGGCAGAGTAAGGAGATACAAAGATAAACTGAAAAGTAACTTTGTGTTCGTAAACATAAAGCTGCGAAACTTTGAATAAAAAATGTCCACACAACTGGCTGCATATCGTTCTAAGTGTTAAACTGAAGCTAAATATCACCACCTAACATCAATTGATCACTTACACAATGTAAGAGAAAATCGAAAGACGACAGCATACAACTACTTATCAAACGCTTCTAGTACCTACACCTGCAGTTACTGTCGGTTACAATGAAAATCACTGGCGGGATCGAAATGTCACCAGCGATTCAAGCACCACTGAAACGGTGACGAATCTTATTGTCAGAATCTCATATGTCGAACACGACAGGCTATTTTATTATATATTAAAAAAAATTAATTTGCAATATTAAGAGCAGTTGTCTAACCAAAGGCCTACAAAGTTAATATTTTCTTAATCGACGTTGTCCCTGATATATAATATCTAAAATTTAGAAAATATTATTGGGAGAAGTCCAGTTATTGGATGTGCCAATTAAAGGAAAGTAACTCTATGTTTTTTTTTTCAATGAGATATTTCCCTTACACCGCCTCATTTCTCGAGTAATCTATAGAAGTACGTGTGTCTGTCCAGAGATAGGAAGGATTGGTTGGGAAGTAAGAGGGAGAAGAAAACGTGGAGGAAGCGAAAATTTAATAGAAATATGTTACACTTTCGTTCCGTTAGTATTTTGTAAAGCAATTTATATCAGACACTCGCTTAAGAAAATTAATTAGAAATTGGCACTTTTAGCTGTATATAACTATGACACTTTCAAACTCCGTGATCATTACTTTGTTATGTGTGATTTGCATTGCGTTGCATCACACAATCTTTAATTCAATTTGTTTATTTGTCGTTTCAAGATGACTAAATATTCTTAGAAGCTCGAGTAGAAAAGAGACACCAACTTTATGTTCAGAAGCCATGTTAATTTGAAAAGAGATACCAACTTTAAGTTCAGGAACCGTGTTAATTTGGCAGAAATTATGTGTTGATAATTATATCAATTTGAAGCTGGCCGTGATTTTGCTATCTCGATTTTATATTTTTTTAATATTTTATTGTATTACTATTTTTGCATTTTTGTATTTCTATTTTTTGTTTTTCCTTATTTTTCTTTTTTAGATAAATTTATTGCGTGTTTCTGCTGAAGACAGTCTCTATATATTTCCATTTTATATTTCCTAGCTTATCTAACTGACATATTTGAAAAGGAATAAACCTATAGCTGATTCGAGATATATATATATATATATATATATATATAAAGTTGAATGTGTGTGTGTGTGTGTGTGTGTGTGTGTGTGTGTGTGTGTGTGTGTGTGTGTGTGTGTGTGTGTGTGTGTGTGTGCTGTGTGGTCACGAATAGGCTCCTATATGGTTGACTATTTTAAAAAAACGGATTGCATATAATGATAGAACATGTATCGAGGATCAGGAATGGGTATGTTTGATCTGGCAGAAAGGTGGTTCATAAACATTGTGGAGCCTGCGTTCGCGACTGGTCCACAAATTATGGAAATAAAAATGAAAAAAAAGTTTACAAGGGTTTTTGATATAGATGTACATAAGAATACTTTGATAGGTATGTTTAAACTTAAATAGGGATGGTATAATAAAATTGCGGGGTCTGCATTCGCGCCTGTACTCCATGGAAATATGGCACAAACTTTAACAAAGACCTTTCATATCTATTTGCGTAAGTATACTTTGATAATTATGTTTCAGTTTGAAGAAATATGGTATGATAAAATTATTGAGTGTTCGTATGCGACTGACCTTCATAGAATGTAAATATGTCACAAAGTTTAACAAGGTTTTTTCTCCTCTCCACTTGCACGTGGCACTCTTTCGAAAATAGATAAATAGATAAATAATAAAAAATAAGAACGTTACTTGTTATCGTGTCAAGAGAAGGAAAATATCCTGCTCGCGTGATTACGTGTCTTTTTAAAAACATTTGCATAACCTTCTTATTTTTATTTATATATCTGTTTAAGCTTTTTTGTCAGTGTACTAGAAGGAATTCAGTTGATTACAACCCTTTCTGCGTGTTCTTTACATTACAATAGTACAACCCTGAATCCGACGGTGCAATACTACACCGTTCAATACTGTACAACTGAAACGAAGCTGTTCTGCTTGAAAAGGTCGCCATTTTCTTCTTATTCATATTTATATCGATTCTTTGCTTTAAAAAACTAAAGTAATTAAGTGTTTACTTTTTTAATATCCCATTTTGCTGTTTCGGATTATTTTACTAAAGTAAGTAAAGCTTCATTATTTTTCAAAATTGTTTTTGTTTCTTTGTTTTTCGATATTTCGTCAATATTATTTAGTAAGAGTGTTTAGCAGAAAAGCCAACAAACGACTATCCGAAAAAAAATATACAAGAAATAAATGTTACCATAGTCAATAAAAGTTCAGTTCATGTTTTTTGTTTTGAAATAGTTTTTAATGCTCTTTACTTGAAATAATTTCAACAAACCGAAATTAAAACGAAATTTGAGGCGATAACTACTTAAATAAATTTGTATATAAACTACACATACCATAATCGAATATTCCTCAAGCACAAAATAATGGAAAACATTAAAATATGTTTATAAATATTCCTTACGTTGACGAAACTCTCTTAAATTGTTAACACAGAATGCTCAGGTGCCCCTCCTTCAAATTGAAAACGAGGCTCTCCATTTCAAAGTCGCTGCCATTTTGATTTTTTTAAAACCGGTTGGTGAATTAAAAAAAAATTTTTTTACAAACTACTTAAAAATATAAACCAATGAACTTTTCTATCATAAAAGTTACTTTTATTGACTATGGTAACATTTATTTCTTGTATATTTATATTATTATTATATATATATATATATATATATATATATATATATATATATATATATATATATATATATATATATATATAACATTTTCTCTTTATAAGGAAACATCATTTTGTTGGTCACTCTTGGCTACGAATAGAAATAAAGTTGATATAAAAAATATATTTTCGCGAAAATTATCTTTACTTTCATCATATTTTGCTTAGGGTAAAATTTTGAGTATCAAAACCTATCTCTTTACAACCCCCTCCTTTTCATAACCTATCATACTTTCATTAATCACCTGTCTGTTTAAATGTATGTATGTATGTATGTATGTATGTGTGTATGTATGTATGTATGCATGCATGCCTGCGAGCCTTAAACTTTCGACAGAGGCGGCGGATTTTCACGAGATTGTTATTCTCTTGAAGCTCGATTCTTCGGATGACAAATATCTAAAAATTGGTTAAAAATATTAATTCCTTCACCCTCGACTTGGCAGTTTTTTTACGAGGAGGGTCGATTTATTTTTTCGCTGACATTTTTTGCAAGTCATCCAAACCTCGCGTAAACGACGTCGCATAAAAGACGTTATTTCGACTGCCCATGACGTTACAACCGCGGTAGGCGCATCGATGAGAGCGTTTTTTGCACCTCTTTTTTCCTTTGGCGGGTTTTCGAGCCTGCTTACTACTCCCTTTTTTGCGTTTTTGCTCAACCAACACCCTTACACGAACCTCGACTTTCTTTTCCGCTTTGCGTCACGGATTTTTTTTTTTTTTACTAAACACACACCTCCAAATACTCGGACAACTCCGGAAATCCAGATATATATATAAAGCGTGAAAGATAATTAATTGTTAATCAACTTTTCACAGGGGGAAATAAACTAAAATTATAAATGCACTTTGAAACATATAATAAACTTTATTTGGAGTAAAATAAATAAAAAATATAAAATGGTAACGGAAGAGGATTTTTATAGAATAAATTTGTAAGCATTAAGAATATGCGGGAAAATGAATATTCAGGATAAAATAGAAGTATATACATCACTTATACCTCGGTTTTTGTTGAAAGATCATAAACTTGACTTCAACAATAAACTTAGAATTAGATTAATTACACCGTGTGGTTTTGATTTAGGCAATATTGTTTTTTTTTTTAATATTAAACAGGATTATACCCATTTTAAAATCTAAAATACAATATAACCTTTGGATTTCTTCTGGGGAGGGAATAGATTGGTTCCAGAAAATTCCTAAAGACCAGAACAGTAAATTCATTATATTTGATATAACTTTAAATCTTAACGACAATACTTATGAACTGTATCAAAAACACTATTTTATATAGATTATAAATCGAATCAGCCTAAGTGTATGAAAAAGCTATTATCCCCAGAATTTGGGTTATCACAAAATGAGAATATTTTTTATAAGAATAAGGATTGTTATAATGAAGTTTTAAGTAGATCAGGATATCATGGGAAATCAACTTTTTTGTTAGCTGAAATAAAGGGCATTTATTCACGGTACTTTCCAAAAAAAACGCATTGCAACTTGTTTTAAAATTCTTTTAGTTTGCTATGCAGTTGACAAAATACTGCCGTGTCGAACAGATGCCTTAAAAGTTTCTCCCAATACCACGTGGTCACACGTTTCTCTCACGCTGGCACAAGCTTTTTCGGTCCTCGCCACGTGGTGCCTTTTTTCCGCGTTTTCTTTCCTTTCTCTTCCTCCACAATGACATCAGCTCGTGCACCAGCTTTGTCATTTGCATACGTGTCACGCGGTTGCTGCTGCTACTGTTGCTAAATATGCATTAGCAGCTCTGCTACAGAGTGATAACAAATCTTTCCAAGTTTCCAGCAATCTACACGTCTTTTTATAACTACTGAAAATCATCTTGTTACATCAGCATCTGTTTATCATTGATTTCTCGCTGGCAACAACTGTTCGCCTTTTCTGAAATTTGAATAAATCGTTATATTATTAACATTTGCTTACTAGGTGTTTTCACATAGGTAATTATCAGTGCTTGATAACTCATGATAATCGGTGATATTCCCTGGTGTCTGAATGACAACAAGTCTCCAAATATATCCAGTACTCTTCACCTCTTTTAAGTCAGAAACCGTACTAATAAAGATGTAGTATTGCCAATAATCTTCAGATGACGTAACATTGCCACCAAATCGAATTGCTAACCAAGTGCTCCGAGGAACTACTGATGAAGAGGAAGACATAAAATGAATTAAAAGCAAACAATCGAGAGCGACTTTATCGCAATGGGAAGAAGCTGGAGGGACACTGTGGATCTGACTTCAGTCTGATAACGATGATATACTTTGACTGCCTGGTGCGTCGCTGGACACCTCTTTTGATAATCATTGCACACGACTTTGTATTATTGTCAGATTCCTTGCTGGCAACGACCATTCGTAGTCTCTGAGATTTGGGTGGGAATAAGCCTCCCCAAAATTTCACTACTTTCCGCATCCTTCCAGTACGGGTCTGGTTAGTGTTGTTCTCTTTTTTTTAGGGGGGTGGAGGGTGCACTTTGTAAGATTTCTTTCACGTGATGTTTTTTTTTTTCAATTGTAATTTCCGTTTGCGTTCGTAGTTTATGTGGGGTGGTTTACGCATTCAAGAATTTTCCTTGAGATTTCAGTTATTTTCATTTTGCTGTCGTCTGTATAATCTGTCTTCCATTTGATTCCAATTTCTCCCATCCTTTTTTTTTCAGGTTTTTCAGAACTTTACCTTGTGCTCCCATAATTATATTAATTTTCTTCGTGTACCATATTCTTTTCAACTCTCTGACAAGTTCCATGTATTTGCTTCGTTTTGCTGTCTCCTTGACCTTGAACCAGTAAATTGCTGCAGCAGCAAAATCTATGATTTGGCAATTTCTTTCTTTCTTGTTAACTATTATGGTATCTGATCTCCTAGCTGGGATAAGTTTGTTTCTTTGTACCTTCATGTCACAAAAGATTGCGTGATTTTCGTTTTCCAGCACTATCACCGGCTTATGTCTGTATCATTTGTCTGCATGTTTAAAATACGGTTGTTTACATGGTTACTATTGCACTACCTTCTCGAAACAGTCGTATTTGTTTTTGTATTCTTTGTGGGATAATTTGCTTCATTCACTGATTATGTGATTTACGGCTTCGTCACTTTGACCATAGAAGCTAGCTTTGATATAGCTAGTTCTAATCCCATTGTTCTGTGCAGCTGTAGTTACTGATTCTATTTCTCAGTATAGTTGTCCTTTTCGTAACCATATTAAGGTATTTTCGTGAGTCTTTTCTCTTCTCATCATTATGAATTCTCTTTTTAGCTCTTTGTTGTCACACTCTTCTCTCGTCTTTTCATTGCTCGTTTGCCTGCTTCTTGTATTGTTCATTTTGACCATGTCTCTTACTGCCATTGTTAACCTTTCTGGGTATTGGGTTATGTATATTTTTCAGTTCTTTTTTTGTGTCTCTTACACAGTTTTCTATATTTACCAGCTCCCTTCTTCCCTTTTGATGTAGAGTCCATCAATATATTCCTGTGCATGGTAGTTAGTTTCCTAGTCTTCTGATCAATATGCCGCGGTTCTTCTTTAGTTCAAACCTATAAATGGGCCAATTTCGTATTTTCATTTTATTTATAACCTTTAAATTTAAGTTGTAGAAATTTAAAATATACGTATATAAATGGTAATACGTAGTTCAAGGCTGGAAGCAAGAGTACGCACGGATCTTTATTCATTTTCAGGCGACATTGGGAGTGTCTACTGGTACATTTATTGCTACATACTCTGTTAAATGTTGTAACTCTCGGTAACCACAGTTGGAGCCAATTTGTTTACATTAGATTTGAATGCTACCAGGTTGTAGGTTCTCTTGTTTGTTCTTTTTCTTCACATTTTCTTTTTCTTAATCGTTTTTTTTTACTTCTTATCCTGCATTTTTTTTTCATGTTACTTTTTTTTCTTTTTATTCTTTTCTTTTTCATTTAATTCTTTTTTCGGTGCTTATGCACTTATTGAACCACGCTATTTTTAATAGTATTTTCAAGTTAAAGTAAAGCTTTACAATATCTGTTTTTTAATTAAATTGTTAGGTGAAAGTACAGAATAGTTACAAAACACTCCTCTCTCTCCCCATGTTAAGAATGGTTTTCTAAATAACAACCTTATTATTTCACCATTGTTCAATAAGTGCATAAGTACCTTTTTTCGTTTTTTTTTTTTTTTTTTTTTTTTTTTTGCTTCTGCACACTTGTGGAACTCTCTTCCGTTTGTCTGCTTTCCAGCTGACTACAATATGGTCGTCTTCAAGTCCAACATAAACAAGTTCTTGATGAGCCGTTCCCTTTAAGTAATCCAATTTACCAAATTTCCATTAGTAACGATTACTACGATATTGTCCCATTGACTACTGTACACTCTTTAATCCTTATCCTCAAGTAGCCTCCCAGTCTTGATGCTTCCTATGTAAAAAAAAAAATGGACGTCTAGCATTTTTGAGTAATCTTAACCAGAAACCAGAAAACTGCACTGCCAAGTTGGAGATTTATTTCGGAGAGGCCAACAAAATCGATCAGATTCAATCAGGCTTTGATCGTGTATCGATTCGTCCATCGTTCAGGTGTTAAGTTCTAATTTCCTATCAAAAGCAAAATCGTACCTTCGTAAATTATTAGCTTTGATTTTCGGGATTTCTCTTTACACCTCCACGTGTGAAGATTGATGAGTGTTTATCAAACTATTTCCGATAATTAGCAGCAGCAGCAACGTCGTTAGTGTTGCCTCGTTTTGTTTTGTTTTGTTTTGTTTATTTTTCTCTTCTTTGTTCTTCTTATTCTTCTACAACCACTTCTTCATATTTTCTTCGTTTTTTTTTTCGTTCACTTCTTTTTTCTTTCACTTCTTTTTCTTCTATTTTTTTTTTCTTGGGAGTTACCACTTATGAAGACCCGAAGGTTAATGAATGTAAGGTGGTGGTGGTGGTGGTGTAATCACTTATCGTATAAATTGGGTAGAATTTGATTATTTATGAAGAACAGGGACTTGTTTACATTAGATTTGAAGACTATCATGTTGTATTCAATCGAGAAGCATGCCAGCGGAACAGTGTGAACAGTGTTCCAAAGGCGGCCATATTGTATGTTCTCATGTTTTGTTTTAGTTCTTTTTCTTCGCATTTTTTTTCTTATCCGCTTTGTTACTTCTTATCCTGTCTTTTTTTTTTCGCGTTACTTTCTTTTATTATTATCCTTTCTTTTTCATTCTGTTTCTTTTTTTCTTCGTTTTTTTTGTTTGTTTTGTTTGTTTTTTTTTGTTTTTGTTTTTTGTTTTTTTGCTTCATCTTTTTCATTTTCATCGTTTTGTTTATATATTTTTTCGTTTGTTTGTTTTTTCTTATTCCTTTTTTGGTTTGCATTTTATTTTTATTTTATTTATTTTTTCCCCCTGTTTTTATTTTACTTTGCTTTGTTTTAGATTATTTTTTTTTTGTTTTCTTCTTCGTCTTGATAAATTTTCTTTTTCTTTCTTCTTTGTCTTCTCCGTATTGTTTTTTTTCTTCTTCTTCTTCTTCTTCTTCTTCTTCTTTTCCTTTTTCTTGTTCTTTTTCTTTCTTTTTCGTTTTGAAGGTTTTTCTCTTTGTTCTTTCATTTTCTTGAGTTGTTGTTTCGCTTCTTTTTCTTCTTTTTTGCAATTTTTTTCAGTTCATTTTATTTTTTTCTTATTTTCGTTGTATGTTTTTCCTTATTTTCTTCTCCGTTTGGCTTCTTTTTTTCTATAAATGTACTTTTCTCTTTATTTTCTTCGTTGTTTTACATCTTTTTTATTTTACTTAGGAGTATCAGAATCGGTCATTAGAAATGCCGTATATGAACTTACTATCGTTCGAAGCTTATAACTACTTGAACAATGTAATTCAAACCCTAATTTTTTTTTCAATTAAAGGAGCAAAGACAGAATTTTTTTAAAAAATAACAAGTTTAATAGCAAATTATGCAATATTTGTTTTTAAATCAGTTTTCTTTAAAAAAATATTTAAAGAAAATCAACGAAATTTTACTTAGTTCGATTATAAAAAGTATATATAAATTCCAAAAAATCACTTACCTATAAAATTTCTATTTAATGTGTACTTCCATTGTTCATTGTTAAGAATTTATCCATATTTATACTCATATTCCATGTCCTTTTTAAATAAATACTTTTTTAAACAAGGATTTAAAAAAAACGCGAACTCAGATGTATTGGCTGTTCAAATAAAGGGAGAGAAATCTCTGATTTTTTTTCACGATTATCTTACGGTGATTTATAAACGCCAGAATTAATATGTCTTTTTATTGCGTGCTGTTGACCAAAATTAGTATTTGGGGGCCTCCGTAGCTGAAAAAAAACACACATTCACTTATAAGTTTTTTCCGTTAAGCAAAAAATCCTGTCGACCATTTTTTTTTAATTCTCTTGATGAAATACACGAGTTTTTGATTATATCTTATTTCTACTTTATCGAGTGATTTTTTGTAATATCTAAAAAAAGAAAACATTGAATGAAATAGAAAAAAATCGCCGTCAGCGTGTTTACTTGACGATATAAGCATAATACGAGCTTTCATTTAAAAAAAATCAACGTGGTTTAAAAAAAAAAGGTTTTAAACGTTGGACTTTACAGGTAAATTTCGAAAAAACACTTCTTTTTTGTTTTAATTTACAGTATATTATTTATTGATCTTTTATCTTCAATCTGTGATATATAAAACTTTGGTGAGTAAATTAACTAAAATTTTAATAGACATTTCAAAATGGGGGCGGTGAATTTAAAAATAACGTTTGTCTAAAATATTATATTCGGTTTCTTGGAAAGAGCATAAAATTTCACATTGACCCTGAAAATATCGTAAAAATTGAACCAATAAAAAAAATTTTATAGATATTTAAAGTTTAAAAAGTGAAAAAAATTTCACTCGTAAAATTCAATTGATTTCATACGTAAAAAAATGACTGGTTGAACGCGTACCGGCACTTTGTAAATACTGTTTTTTTTTTAAATAAAAAAATGATATTTCTATTATTTTTTAAACAACTTTAATAGCTTATTTTGGAAGTAATTCTATACAGAAAATAAACACTTTAAAAAGAGAAATTACGAGATTTTTAATATTTTTTTTTTTTTACATAAACGTCACCACTTATCAAGGCCGATAGGCCACTCAAGGATAAGGGTTAAAGAGTGTAGAGTAGTCAAAAGGACAATATAGTAATCGATAGTAATGGAAGTTCGGTAAATTTGTTAACTTAAGTGGAACGGCTCATCAGAAATAATGTTTTCAGCTAGTCTAATGTTTCTTGTGAAAGTTTGGCGAGGGAGGACCATAGATTGAAGCTCAGTTGAACACTTTCCATGAAAATAACGATAAAGCAGAGACAAACTCGCAACATCTCTTCTGTGAGACAGAGGTTGCAGCGAAGAGAAAAGGACATCTCCCACCAGACCACAAAGTCTATTTTGAACCCTATCAAGGCAGGACAAGTCTTTTCTAGCAGCTCCTGCCCATATGTGGCAACAGTACTCCATCCTTGGAATTTTATTCACAGTTTTCTGTTAGGGGTGTCAAAAATTCCAAAAGAAATTCTGATACACAAGTCATCACTTATCAAGGGCCGCAGGCCACTCAAGGATAAGGGTTAATGAATGTAAGGTGGTGTTGTAGTAATCATTTATGGGGCAAAGGGACCAGGCCAGCAGAACAGCGTCCCACATGCGGGCAGTTCTGGGAAAGAAACTTTGTTCATGGAATCTGAATTTAGATTTGGGCACAGATAGAGAGTGGGGGTACTGTTGATAGTAGTTGTAGTTAGTTGAGTGTTTTTTTGTGAAAGTTTGGCATGGGGAAACCATAGATTGGAGTTCAGTCGAGCACTTGTCATTAAAATAACGATAGAGTAGAGATAAGCTCGCAACGTCTCTTCTGTAAGAAAGAGGTTGCATGGAAGAGAAACGGGCATCACCTACTAAGTTTCAAACTCTATCAAGGCAAAATAGAGTGTCGCCGAAAAACTTCTGCCCATATGTATCAACAGTACTCCATTTCAGGATTACCTGTCTTTTATAGAGAGAGGGGATTGCATCCGCAGTGAGGTACCTGCTGGAGCGGTAGAGTGATTTTTCCAGCGATTTTGAGAACTGATTTGATGTGTTCCATTTCAATGCAGATTACGCAGACGATATTGCTTTGTCCGCGAACAACACTGCTGATGCGCAATCACTGTTACGTAAGCTAGAAAAGTCTGCAAATGACATTGGTCTCCACATAAATGCGGATAAGACAAAGTTTATGACTTTCAATGTGAAAGGGGAGATCAGGGCTCTAGATCAACATTGAAAGAAGTCGCTGAGTTTACGTATCTGGGCAGCAACATAGTTTCCACAGAGAGAGATATCGGAATTCGCATCTCAAAAGCATGGGCCGCATTGGATGGGCTACATTCAGTATGGACTTCGAAGCTGTCTGACAAACTGAAAAGGCAGTTTTTCAGGGCATTGGTAGAGTCTGTCCTTGTTTACGGTGCTACAACCTGGACACTCACCAAAAGATTGGAAAGAAACTAACTAGATGGCACATACACCCATATGCTACAAACAGTATTAAATATATCTTGGCAAAATCATCCCACGAAGCAGCAACTTTATGGCAACCTACCTGCCATATCTAATACCATCAGAGAAAAACGTCTACGATTTGCTGGTCATTGTCTGAGGAGCAAGCATGAATTGGTGAGTGGTGTATTGCTATGGACTCCACGACACGGATGCGCTGCAAAGGATGACCTAGATCCACGACATCCAGCAAATAGCACACAACGCCAACTGTGAACCTGAAGATCTGAGGCAGCTGATGGAAGACAGGAAACTCTGGAGAGGAAGAGTCACATTAGTCCAGGCAAGAAGCCCGTCATGATGATGTTCCATTTCAGATCAGGAGTAAAGGTTAGTCTCAAAAACTTGTTTTCTTTTTCTCATATAGTTTCGTTTCCCCCCCCCCCCCATTTTTTTCATCTAACATTTTTTCCTACTTTTTTCTTCTTTTTTTGTTTTGCTTTTCTTCATTTTCTTTATTCATTCTTCGACTTGCTGATCAACAGATGATTTATCTGAGAAATTAAAAACTTGATTGAAGATTTCGAAAAACACTATGGAAAATAAAGGTCTAAATGTTACTAAGATCAAAATAGTGTAGTGTTAGAAAGTCATCAGGGCGAAAAGAAAGTTCTCCTGGCTCAGTGTCTGGAAAAGAGGTAAGGGTTAGGGTTAGGGTTATAGGTCGAGTGTAATCAAATATTTCGTGGTACTTGTAAGCATTAAGTACACACGACAGTCGAATTACATGTATGCTGAAAGATATCTTTACAAGAGTCATATACATCTTAAGATGGAGTCCTGCTGCCACTTCTATCTTTCCATCAACGTGCTGATCCCCCGTCTGGCATCAATTGAAATGAATGACTCTCGTCTTGAGGAGGCTCCATGTTTTGTCAAGCTTCTAGGTCTGACCTTTACTCCTGATCTGAGATGAAACACGTACATTAAATCCGTTGCCAAGGCTGCTGGAAAAATAGTGGGATCGTTCTATTGCTCCAGTAAATATCTCACTGCTGATGCAATTCTCTACTTAAGTAGCCAAGTACTTCCAAGGATGGAGTACTGTTGCCACATCTGGGCAGGGGCTGCTAGAAACAGTTTATCCTGCCTTGACAGAGTTCAAAATAAACTCCATAGCCTAGTTGGAAATGCCCTTTTTTCTTCCCTGCAACCTCTTTCCCACAGAAGAGAAGTTGCGAGCTTGTCTTTTCTCTATCGTTATTTTTATTGAAGGTGTTTGACTGAGCTTCTACTGATGGTCCCT
The DNA here is from genome assembly GCF_053919585.1 of Euprymna scolopes. Taxonomy (NCBI): domain Eukaryota; kingdom Metazoa; phylum Mollusca; class Cephalopoda; order Sepiida; family Sepiolidae; genus Euprymna; species Euprymna scolopes. The sequence continues at coordinate 50,923,436 of NC_136499.1, read as the reverse complement.
CTATTGCAAAACGTCCGCAACAAATACTTGCTTAACTACAACAACTGTCAGCATCTTCTCTCACTCTCTGTCTGCACATAAAATTAAATGAAGATTCTATGAGTTGGGTTTCTTTCCTTAAACTATCTATTTGTGGAACACAATACCGTGTGGCTGCTTTCTGACTGACTATAACATGATCATCTTCAAAGCTAATGTGAATAATTTCTTGTTGAGCCATCCTTTGAATGATCTAACTCTACCCAAGTTCCACCATTACTGATCATATTGTCCCATCATCTACCTGATATGTAACCCTTAGCCTAGAGTGGCCTCTGATCTTTGATAAGCAGTGAATCTCCAAGTAAAAAATAAGTGAAACATGCATGGTCCCCCGTGAGTCCACAACGAACGAGGCATAAAATAATGACTAAGTTCAGCATTTGCCCCCACCACCACCACCACTGGGGGACATCAAATCCTGGTGAAAATGAACAAACGGTGCACTTTTAGGCCTTAACATATGTAAATTTGAGTTCTGCACTATGCAAAAAAAAATGACTGTCCATCATTTGTCCCCCCCTCCATTTAGCCCCAAAAGTCCCCAAGGCTTTAACATATGTAAATTTGAGCTCAGCACCATGCAAAACTGCTAAATAGACATACACAAATATGGTAAAATAGTCCCAAAAATGAAGTGTTTTTATTAGCCCTAAAAGAGCACCTGGGGCACACCTAAGAGTTATCACGAAGTATAGACAAACAAAATTATAGAGAAATCAATTAGTTACAACTTTTCAGAAAGTTTTATAAAAATCCAAGGCATCAAATTCTTTTAAAAAGCACAAAAGTGTCAATTTTAGCCATTTTAACTCGAAAGGCAACCCCCGGGGGGGGGGGGGCAACCGGAGTTTTCCTGGAAAATCCGTTCTGTTACTTTTTTACTCATATCATGTTTGATGTTTGTGGAAAATTTCAAAAACTTCCAACGAGTAGTTATTGAGAAAAGTGTGAATAGATGAATGGACAAACGGACGAACGGACAAACGGACGAACGGACAAGGGTGAAATATCAGGACCTCCCTCCTTTTGTTGGGGTACAGTTTGTGATCAAGAAGTATAAGATAATGAAAACAGATGAAAATTCAGATGTGGAAAAGGTATAATTAGATGATAAAATTTTTAGCTTATTCAGAACTTTGTTGCCTTGGTGATACAGTTGGAGTGCGGAGAAGAGCAGGTGCTCGTATGATTGCAAGAATTAATAAGGGATGCAGTACATGCAGAGAACTTCTATCATGACTAACCAGCAGAGCGTTACCAATATCGAATCGGAAAAAGTCTACTAGAGATGTGTATGAAATGTGATGATGTACAAGTGAAACTTGGCCAATGAAGGTTGAGGATATGTGTTGCATGGATAAAAACGTGAGAATGATACGAGAGATGCGTGATAACAGCTTTGAAGGCAGGCTTAGATCTGATATCTCAGAGGAAGATTAAATCTGGACAATACAGGGAGAGTGTGGAATAGGAGACTTTGTTCGTTTGGTATCTAATTGCAAGACACAATGAAAATTCCTGGGTTAGTGGATGTGGAACGATTGCGGTAGCACAGTCAATTGAAAAACATGGGAGGAAATTATAAGGGTGGATTTGAGAGCGAGAAGGATTAATAAAGACCTGACCAGAGATAGATTAGTTTGGAAGTTTATTTCTGAAAGCTGTCCAGCACATGTCAGCATGTAAAACAAACGTTAATCAAATCAATCAAGTCACAGTTAAACCAATGATGATGATGATGATGATGATGAACGTCAATATTATCATCATCAATAACAAAAACAACAACATACACAAAAATAAAAAAATAAAACATTCAAATCTCCACTATTACATAAAAAGAATTTGCGTGTGTGTGTGTGTGTGTGTGTGTGTGTGTGTGTGTTGAAGTCGTCCTTTTTAATGCAGCCTTCACATATTTCATAATAGGCAACACCTTGATTGCCGTACAACACAATGTACATCTGGTCCCTTCAAATAAGGTAGTAATATTCTGCATTGTTGTCCACGTAGAAACCAACCTACCAGTCTTCTACAGAACATATTAAAATTACTTTCAGCTTGATAATAAATAATTTTATGATCTGAAGTAAACTTTAAAAGTTTTTCTAAAAAAAAAAATCTTCATTTTAGATTTATTAGCAAATGTGTACACACCAACAGACACGCCTATAACTTTTTTCAGTGTAAAACAAGCTCCATTAAGATTTTGTTTGGATCCATTTATTGCTATTTCTGGAATTGGGTGGTTCTGGAATTTTTCAGATAAATATTTAAAGGTAACTTGACAATTATCCTTTGACAGCTTTATTAAATAATCCTTGTGACAAGGCAAGCAACTTTTTTGTTCAGTTTTGGCTCCTCCTCATAGCTTCATTTCGATGCTTTTTTTTCACCCTGCAAAACCCACTTTCTTGCTGTACTTTTATTACAGCCATTTGCCCTTGCTACAACATGCCAATCTTTATGGTTTTGAGCAGCTCCGATAATACAGTGTTTCGCATCAGTTGTTGTTGTCTTGTATTTACCGTTTTATGTCTTTCTTTACTTCTCGTTCCAAATTGTTTATAAAATTGAAAACTTGACTTTAAAATGATTGAAAATTGCTTGAAAATTGATTGCCGTGGTTTTTAATTGAATGCACTATTTTTTAATTTGAATGCATTAGTTTTTAAATTGATTGCCTTAGGTTTTAAATTGATTGTATTAGTTTATAATTTGAATGTGTTTTAAAATTGAGTGCACTGGGCTTTAATTTGAATGTGTTAGCTTTTAATTTGAATGGGTTAGATTTTAATTTGAATGTGTTAGTTTTTAATTTGAATGGGTTAGATTTTAATTTGAATATGTTAGTTTTTAATTTAAATGGGTTAGATTTTAATTTGAATGTGTTAGTTTTTAATTTGAATGGGTTAGATTTTAATTTGAATGTGTTAGTTTTTAATTTGAATGGGTTAGATTTTAATTTGAATGTGTTAGTTTTTAATTTGAATGTGTTAGATTTTAATTTGAATGTGTTAGATTTTAATTTGATTGCCTTAGTTTTAAGTCATTCAAATTAAAAAATTAAAAACTAACGCGTTCAATTTAGAACGCGTTAGTTTTTAATTTTTTAATTTGAATCACTTATTTTTTTATTTTAATGACTATGTTTTTAATTTGAATTACTTATTTTTTAAACTTGATCGATTATGTAGACAGGTTATTTATATGAATACTTATGTACACACATCACAGACAACACACATATATACAAACTGCTATGTAGCATATATACAAGAAATTTTAGCCCATTAAAAGCAGGCCAAAGTTATAGCTGTTGGCTTATAATGGGTGCTATATACCAAATTATTAATGGTTGAATCTGGCTAAATTTTAGCTTATTTCTACATTAAATATTAATGTTTGTTAATCCCTATTGATTCTCGTGTATTAAATGAATACAATGATACTTCATTGCACCTTATCATAACAAAGGTCCATACAAAATTTCAGCTAAATCGGACCCGTAGTTTCCGGAAAAACGTCTAAAGTAAAGGTGGTATTGTGGTGACTAATCTCTATTAATCTTTATTAATCTTTAATTGTACATCGAACAGATGACATAATACTTAGTTTGTTGCATTTTATCATAGCAAAGCTACTTGCAAAAATTTCAGCCAGATCGACAAAGTAGTTCCAAGAAAAGGTGGAACAGACAGAAAAACAGGCAGATTAAGAAATATATATATATATATATATATATATATCAGTGGCGTACCTATGTAAAATGGCGCCCATGGCAAAGTTTGAATGTGCGCCCCTTCTTAATAATTTATACCTTAGATATACCTAACTACTAATTTTAATTTTTGTCAAGCAATTTTTACGCCCATGTCAGAGTGGCGCCCATGGCACGGGCCATGCCTGCCATACCCTAGATACGCCACTGATATATATATATATATATATATATATATTGTAGGGAAAAAGAAGTGAAATTAAATCTCTTTGCCCCAAACAAAATAATAAAACAAAAAAGGGAATAAAACAAAATGACTCCTCCTTCTGGTTTAAAATGCACTGCATTTATTTTTCAACAAAAACAACAAAATGAATAAGCAAAGGTCCGATCGGTGAAAGTTATTGAAAATCATTATGATTAGAATGTTAGATAAAAGTCCTTCGAGGAATTAATAAAATTAGAAGGTAAAAATCTTGTGTGAAAATAATGTCCTTATTTTTAGGTTGGTGTTTTAACTGGCGAAGTTCGCCTTATTTAAAAGTTCTATGAGGAAAATAATTTGTGAGGAAAGTAATTCGTTGTTATTAATTAGAAAATGTGCGGAATGTGTGCGTGTGTGCATAAGTGTGATTTTTTAGTGCCCGCGTGGCGTGTGTAATTATGGTTTTGACGGCTTTGAGAGCAACGATGTTATGAAATCGAGGCATGTTCTCGTGTGACGTCGAAGCAAGAAGAAGGGGAAAAGAAGGGAAGAAAGAATGTTTGATGCGTTTCTATACATTTTGGACCGGCTCCAAAACAAGATTGCTACTGCTGATATTTTGGTTTTTGGAAAAGCGTTAAAAAGACAATCTTCTAAATTTTCTCATTTTGTCTTTCAACTCTGTTACGAACCTGGTTGTTTTGATCAAAATATTGATCCGGTAGAGTCAAAGTGGAACCGAAAACTACTTCTGCCGGTGTGCTTTGTAAGTTTTCTTTTACAGAGTTCCGTATCATTAATAGTATTAAAGGTATATTGTCTACCTGTATATCTGTGCTGTTAAGACTCATTGCCAGGGAAGGTTTTAACTGTGAAAGCAGTCAACCAAGCCATTCGAGGATGGGTGATATGCCGTAGTCTTGATGTGGTTCGTTCCCAGTAATTGCTTGAATTCTGCAAAGACTGTCGATTGGAATTGCGAACCTCTGTCTGTCATAATGACTGTGGGTATTCCGAAAATGGCTATCCAGTCCTGAAGTATGGCTCTGGTTATTGTTGAAGTTGAAGTATCCTTAACGGCTATGGCAGTAGGCCATCTGCTGAATCTATCAACGATAGTCAGGATGTGGATGTATTCCTTTGAAGTGAATAACGGTCCTTCCAAATAGATGTGGATGTTGGTGAATCCAGCATCAGGTGTGCTGAAGTAACTCACTGGTAATTTCATGTGTCAGTGAATTTTGTGCTTTTGACAAGGTGTGCACGTCTTTGTCCAATTTCGAATATCTGTGTTCATATTCGACCACACGAAACGTTGCGTAATTAGCTTTAGAATAGCTCTTTTCCCTGGGTGACATAAATTGTGAAGATGTTGGAAAACTTATCGTCTGAGGCTAGGTGGTATATATGGTCGTGGTTGTTTCTTTGCCGTGTCGCAATAAACAATCGCTTTATTGAAGGGTACAGGCCTTTTTTCAAGTTGTAAGGATGTGTTTTCCTGAACATCTTTAAGTGTTGTGTCTGATTCCTGTTCTCGTGCTATTAATTCCATGCTTAGCGAGCTGGAATTTAGAGAAGTGATCATGGCTCTGGATAAGGTGTCTGCTACAATGTTCTCCTGGCCCTTCACGTATCTTATATCCGTGGAGTACTGTGCAATGTAATCGAGATGTATGATCTCCCTTGGGCCATATTTGTCCATATGCATGTGTAGCGCATAAGTTAACAGTTTGTGATCTGTGTAGATCGTGAAATTTCTGCTTTCCAAGATGTGTTTGAAATGTTTAATCGCCAGGTAAATTGCCAATAATTTCCTCGAAAATGTGCTGTATTTTCTTTGTGTTTTGTTCATATAGGGGTCATCCCATCATCGGTCAGCTGGTGTATGACTGCCCCTACCACTACGTCTGACACGTCCGTTGTAAGTGTGAGTCTGGTATCTTTCTTGCCATTTATGTAAGTCAGCTTTGTGAAATTTGCTAGGGCTTTCTTCGCTTGAGTAAAAGCTGCTAAGGCTGGTCCATCTAATGTTAACTGTTGGTTCTTGGTCTTGTTCTGCAACAGCGATGTTAGTGGTGAAAGAATTTCAGAGCAGTTGGGTAAGAATCGGCCGTAAGAGTTGATTATTCCTATAAATCGATGGACTTGTTGAACAGATATGGGCTGTGGAAAATTAGCAATGGCACTCACTTTTTTGGGTAGTAGTGATATTCTGCCCTTGTCGATCGTGTGTCCAAGGACGTTGACTTTTGATTGGCTGAAGATGCATTTTTGAGATGCGTTTATTTTTAGGCTGTAGTAAGATCATCTTTGGAAGGCTTGATCCAGGTGCTGTTTATATTCATTAAGGTTTTTACTAGCAATCAGGACGTCATCCACGTATGCAAATATGAATGGCAATCCTCTGAAAACATTGTCTATTAAACGTTGGAAAGTTTGACTAGCCTTTCGAAGTCTGAAGGGCTTGCGAGTGAATTCATAAACTCCAAATGGTATGGTCAAAGCTGTTTTGTGGATATCCTCCTCTGCTACAGGAACTTGGTCGTATGCCTTCACTAGATCCAATTTTGAAAACGTTGCGTTCTGTAATCCAATTGCAAAATCATGGATATGAGGAATAGGGTATCTGTCCGGTGCAGTTTGTGCATTTCGTCTTCTGAAATGGGCGCCAGGATGTACTGTCCGATTTTTGCACTATGTATAAGGGAGAAGACCATGAGCTTTTTGAGGGTCGAATAATTCCCTGTTGTAGCATGTGCTGAAATTCTTCCTTTGCTATTCGGTATTTATCCGGTTTTAAACGTCTGGGGGTGGCATGAACTGGTTGTCCGGTCGTTTTAATGTAGTGTTTAGCACTATGCTTGACCGTGTCTGTGTCCCTGAATTGCTGAGACAGCTGCGGATATTTTTTGAGTAATCAATGGATAGATGGGTCCTCAGGTAGGGCTGAGCTAATACCTGTTGACTGATATCGAGTGGAGACTTCTTGTACCCCTAATTTCGTTTGGTTGTCTGTTAATGTGTGATTGGTCATGTCCACAGACAAGTTGAATTTCACCAGGAAATCCGCTCCTATTATGGGCGTTGTTACGTCGGCTATGGTAAAAATCGACGTGAAAGTTCGCCTTAAGCCGATGTTGATAGTTAGTGATTTATCCCGAATGTCGTAATCTTCTCACTGGTCAGCGATGGGATTATGCTTATTTCGGCGCCAGTGTCTATTAGAAAACTATATCCGTGGGTGCTGTCACAAATATAGAAAAGACAAACTTTTACAGAGGGTCCAACAACAGTCGTCGTGTTTACTGGTTGGCATCCTCATTTCTCTGTTTCATTTTGTTACTGAAAGAACAAGGGTGGGTACAGCATCGCGCGTTACTGCCGAATTTACTATGGTAGAAACAGTGTCCATCTGTGTCCAGCTCTGTCGCGTTCCACATTTCGACTTCTGCTGGTACTCCTTCGTCTATAGGGTGATCTGTTGTGATGTGAGTGCTGGCGATCTGCCTTCAGTAAATCCTGTATTTGTTTGGACAACTTCTCGACCGTTGCTTTTAGCTCGGCTAATTCTTCGTCTCTTCTTTGCATCGGCTGTTGTTGTAGCGAGTTTACTCGGTGTGCCTGGACATTCTCGTGAATCCAGTCTGCGCGGAGAAATTGAAATGAATAAATGTTCGTTTATTTGCGCACGAGCATGTGTGTGTATGTGTGTGAGTGACTGCACAATATATATATATATATATGAAGTATTGAAATGAATTAGATTACACATCTGGTTTCCGACTTCTGGTTGCGCATGCGTACATAAACAAATAATCAATGCGAAATAAAATGTATTGTTTTACTGTGTACATTTTCAGCGTCCCAATGTTTTTTTTTTTTGCATTTAAATTATCCAAATAAACAATTGTTAATACTTTCTGCATTTTTTTTACATCGTTCATTTCCATTTTACGTTTATGTTGTTGTAACGCAATTTTCTTACAAATAAATCTACTTTAACCCGTTGACAACCATAAGAGCATTTTACAACGGCGATTTATCCACTGCCTTCATATTATTTTTAATTTGTTCTACATTTTTAATACACCTTTCTTAAAAAACATTCATACATTTTCTTCTACATTTTTGTTCTAAACTACCAATATAAATAAATAACCCCGAAAATATGTTTTTTTTTAATTTGCGTTACAAATAAATAATCAACGCAACAATAAAATGTATTGTTTTACTATGTACGTTTTCAGCATCCCAGTTGTTTTTGTTTGGTTTTTTTTGCGTTTAAATTAAAAGATATATCAAAATTTGAATTTAACTTTAAGTATCATGGTATCTGTTCAGTGCACATTTACCTATAAGTATGGCAAACCACTTATAATTCAATGGCTGTAAGCTTTTTTTTCAAAAATAAACAATTATAAACAGAATGACTCATAGAAATTTATCTATATTCTTTTTTCATTTTAATATGCTTTCATAGAAATGTTTCTGTTATGTCACAACAAACTATTTTCTTCACAAGTGTCACACTCATATATTAATTACATAGCTAATATAACATACTGACCCAACGGGTCACGGGTAGTCTAGTATATATATATATATATATATATATATATATATATATATATATATATATATATATATATATACTCTTTATAAATCTCTAACTATCTATACTCCTATAAATTTGTTTTTTTTTGTGTGTGTGTATTGATATTCATATTAAAAACTCTTTTTTTTTCTCTTTTTTTTTTTTTTTTTTTTTTTATTATTATTTATTTTTAAAAAATATACACCTGCAAAAGATCTAGCTAATTTGCATATTCTTTTAAACATTCATTTTAATTAATTCCTTATAATTTTTTTCGGGTTTTTTATGGGATGATCATCTTTAGTTTACTATTACATGTAATTATATTCATGCAGATATTTTTTTTTTTTTTTTACAAAGGAGTCACTACTTATAAAGGCCCGGAGGTCACTCGAGAATAGACGCTAATGAGTGAACAGTGATCAAGGGGAACATGTCATAGTAATCGTTAGTAGTGGAAATGTGGTAAATTGGATTACTTAAGGGGACGGTTCATCAAGAATTTGTTTATGTTGGACTTGAAGATTACCAAATTGTAGTCAGCTGGAAAACAGGCAAACGGTAGAGAGTTCCACAGGCGTGCAGTTCTAAGAAAGAAACTTTGTTCATAAAATCTACGTTTAGGTTTAGGCACAGATAAAGCATGGGGAAAATTATTGACAGTGGTTTCAGTTAGATGAGTGTTTCGTGAAAGTCAGGCCAGGCGGGGACCATAGATTGGAGCTCAGACGTGCATTTGTCATGAAAATAAAGATAAAGCAAAGACAGGCTCGCAATGTCTCTTCTGGTATAGATTCCCCTCTCACTAACTGAAAATAAATAGAATTGTCAGATCTATTTATGATTTATTAAAACCGATTATACATTTAATAAAACAATCAAATAATAAATGCACTGCTGATCAAAAATTTAAGACCATTTAAAACTCTTTTAAAGGGAACACTTTTTTAAGGATAGATTTAAGGTTACTAATACTACAATCTAAAAGGTTATGGAAACAAAAAGCTACATTCAAAAGATTTATTTATTTATTTACAATCTAAAAGGTTATGGAGTTATCTTTTTACATATACTGCTGATTAAAAATTTAACACCACTTAAAAATTAAAAAAAAATAACTTTTTTTTAAGGATGGATTCTGAATTCTTCCTAAGGTTACCAATAATACAATCTAAAAGGTTATAGAATTTATTTTTAAAATTTACATTTTTTATTAAATTAGGCTTTTTACATATGATCAAAATTATAAGACCAGAGACAAAAAATCTATTAAATTGAACAAAAAGTGTATGAAAAGTGTATGAAAACATTCAACAATCAAACTTAATGAGTTCTACCTCCACTGTTTTTGATAACTTCAAAAATTCTTTGGGGTATGCTAGAAATAAGGGTTTCCATTAAGGTGTGGGGGATCCTACTCCCGTTTCTGAAGATGGCTTCACGAAGTTCATTTTTTGTTGAATATTGTTTGCCATTTCGATAAACCTCTCTTGCCATCCATCCCCAAACATTTTCAATTGGGTTCAAGTCTGATGAACATGCAGGATGTCCCAAGAGATGGACTCTATTTTCTTGTAGAAAGCTCAAGGTCCGTCTTGCAGTGTGGATTGCAGCATTGTCCTTTTGGAATAACCATCCATCCCCACACAAACGATGACCCTCCATCATCAAAGATGCTTTTTGTAGTATGCTATCCCTCTGTAAGAAAAGGCACTCCATACCATTACGGCTCCTCCACCACTATGCCATATGTAACAAATTTCAAGGGGCATGTTTTTGTCATGCCAATATCGCTAGAAGCCATCAGGACCATCTAAATTGAATTTTTTCTCATCAGAAAACAGGACTTTCTTCCACTTCTCAACGTCCCAAGATTGGTATTCATGACCAAATCTTAAGCGGTCCACTTTATGACGTGAAAGCAATCGAGGAATTTGTTTTCACTTTTTATTTACCATGCCTTTTTGTTGTAAGTGTCGTCTGATGGTTATTGGACTGCAATCAGCATCTGTCATTCATAACAATCCGTCTGATTCTCCTACTCAATGCAGGAGAAATTTTGGAGGGGCTACCAAAGGATTTTGCTTTTCCATAATTCTCAGTGTTCTTTTAGAAAGTTGCCAATGACAGTTTTACTGTGATTTGCCTTAGCTACTATCGCTCGCTGTGACAAACCTTGCTTATGGAATCCTAGAATTCGAGAGTGCTCAACTTCGGTTAGTTTTCTTGCTTTAGGCATGGTAACACCTTTACACAGTGATTGCTAATCTTTAACTGAACTAAAAACATAAGTATTACCATAAATCTAACAATTTATACCCTTGGTCATGTGTAAAAAGCCTAATTTAATAAAAATTCAAATTTTTAAATAAAATTTTTGGAATGTACCTTTTTGTTTCCATAACCTTTTAGATTGTAGTATTAAGTCGGAAGAGTTTAAAATCCATCCTAAGAAATTATCAATCATTTTACTCAATACATATATATATATATATATATATATATATATATATATATATATATATATATATATATATATATATATATATATATATATATGAGGACGATGTTATAGTTTGCTTGAAACATTGTGCGTAGTGTTAAAGGAGTTGTTTTAAGGCTATGACAACATGACAAGGGAGTAAAAGAATAATAACAATAAGTTTCAACTAAAACGTATTTATTTATCAACATCATGTGTCACAACAAGATGATATTGTAGGTTAAAGTTTACACATTTTCTATCTAAGGGAGGAAAAAAGTGTGTACATTAACTCGGCTTTCATGTTTTTACTGCGTATTAGGTTCGCTCACTTGTTTAATTAATTTACAAAATATAAGTCGAGATTAGTTTTAGGTACTGTAAAAATTATTATAACGTTTTTTTAATTAATACGACGTGGAATAATAAATTTGTCGCTCTAAAAAACAACTACAGCTTTATTTTAAAACTTTTATTAAAAAGTCTATTCAGGTAACTTGATTATGTAGTAGAGCTGACATCTATTCTATATAGCCGCCTCCAGCCTCAACTATCACCTCGATAACTGAGCGCATGGCTTTTCCACAAGGGCATACTGATGAGGTTTTCCAGGGTGTTGGGAAGCACTTCTCTTTAAGGCAACAGTTTTGTAAGTATGGGGGCAAGTTCTGGTTGGAGCTTTTTCAGCACTATAATTGGAATACCGTCAAGGCCAGTTGCTTTACTGGAATCAAGGTTCTTGATGAGCTTAACGACCTCATGCACAGATATTTGTATGTTGCATAGTGTGTTGTATGTTATAGGTGGAAATATGGGGAGTTGATGGCCTTTGTTGCAAAGGATAGAATTAGCTGCAAAGTTCTTGGACAATAGTTTGGCCTTGTCTGATGCTGACGAGATGACCTCAGGTTCATTGATGATAGTTGGGATAGAACACATGCTTCTGTTCAAGATCCTGTTTGCAATTTGCCAAAACTGGAACCAAGCCACTGCTCAGCTACTTATGATTTAACAGACTGAGCATATACCTCTCTTGCATTTTTTATTACTCTTTTACAGTGGTTGCTGGCAGTCCTGAAAGCAGCTCTAGTCACAGTGCATCTATTACGTTGGTAGCTATGGAAAAAGTGATTTCTGTGCACGATGGCAGCAGCACATTCTGGGGAGAACCATGGCTGGCTATTAGGTTTTTGTTGAAAAGTTTTGAATGGTATGAATCGGTCTATGCCTACAATTAACCATTCGGTCAGGTCTGATACTATGAAGGACACATCCTTTTTAAACATGGAATGTAGGGGTAAATCAGATATAAATGTACAGAAGCTATCCCAGTCAGCCATAGAGTATCGATATGCAGTACGGTGGAGAACTATTTAGATTATAAAAACTGCATCTGGTATATTTAGAAAGCTTGTAATCTCACATTTTTCATGAAATGCTCAAAGATATTCAATGTGAGCATCATTGGTCACATGGCACATCAAGCCAACAGTCCAATTCTTGCCAAATGTGTTTCGTTGTCAATTGTTGCAACAGCTTCTGTTATTTAGGCCTTCAGCTCATTCACGTCTCTTGGAATGGGAGGCACATAAACCAGTCCTTTGTGATCATCTTGCCCAGATTGTCCAATCCATTTGTCTGGCAATGTTACTGTCTAACTCTGAGGCTCCAGTGTGGTGGCGGCCCATCCTGTTGAAAAAATGCAAAGTTATCTAGAATACCCTCCCCCCCCCCGAGAAGAAAAAAAAATTGTTTTAGGATTACTACTTAACTTTTTCTGTATAAATATAAACGAAATCATCCCTCTCACCGCGACCCTTTCCCCACCCAGTCTGCCATAAGGACAGAAACTCGAAAGCAAATCAATGAACAAGAAGCCTTCAAACGTGCTAGAGGTGTCTTTTGGATAGTTTAATGAATATGTAAACACGTGATAATCTCTGCAGCGGTATTTTTAAAATTATTTTGGTGCTAAATATCCTTGTTATAATTCTTTGGAGGTATCTCTTAGATAAGAAAAAAGTCTAAATGGAAAAAGGTTTAAATGAAAATTACAGTAATGTATTCTATTTCATTTGATTCGTAAACATGGGAGGGGAATTTATCTTCAAATATCTTTAATTTCAAATTAAAACCACGGACTTATACTAAGTAAATATTAATAAGTCCATTAAACCCCCCCCCCTTTTTTTTAATGGAGAGTAGACAATGCATTGTGGATGAGTGATTTTTCTGACAAAGGGTGAAAAGAAAGCTGCTTTCCAGGACAGCAGTACTTCGTGAACAGTAGCCTGAGATGTCGGAAATCTTCTGTTTCTATGTCTATCCTTGTGGGCATGTCACTAGTAAGGGTGCTGGAGGTAAACGTTTCATCTGGGCTGACATTATCCGCCTGATAGTCAGGGACCCGAACCTTGGATTAACCACTAAGGAGGCTGTCCTATCAGCAGGTGCAAAGTATTGGGGCTGCTGTATTGCCACCTGGCGAATGGATTCTGGACCATTCAGTAGTTTCTGGTGGGGCCTCTCGATGCCATACTAGTGGGTAATTGTTACGGCTTTACCTTATCATGTGCTACAAAAAAAAAAATTTCCTATCTTTTTCTTCTACTTTCCCTCTCTGTTCTGCTCTAACCAAGTCTGTCGACCTGTTTCAGAAATCCCAAATTTTCAACATGATATATCTCCAGAATAAAATCACGAATAAACCTAGAACCCCATCTTCCAACGTAGACCCCTACTACCAGGTCTCCTTCTCCAACATCAGGGGTCTACGTTCCAACCTTCCAGAGGTTGAAACACAATTACAGGATACGAAATCGGACATATTCTTCCTAAGTGAAACTGGCATAGGGCCGACCACTTCCCTAGACGAGTTCATAATTAAATGATACTCCAACTTAACATCTAAATCTAACCCCCAAGATCGCCATGGGCATGGAATATGTGCCTACATCAAAGATGGCTTTCCGTGTGGCAGGGATATCTCCAGAGAAGACCCTAATTTACCTTATGTGTGCTTCTGGGTTGCACTTGCTTACACCACTGCATTTATATTTGCCCTCTATCGCCCCCACAACAGCAGAGTTACTATCTTTAAGAGCATATCTGAGAAAATTGACCACATCCTGTCTGCTCATCCTTCGGCTAACTTCCACATTTGTGGTGACTTCAATATCCACAATGTGGAATGGCTGACCCACTCGAACAAAACAGATAATGAGGGGAGGTTCTGTCATGATTTCGCCATTGCCTAAGACCTCACCCAGATTATTCACGAACCCACCTGTGTGCCCGATATTTCCGGTAAATACGCTAGCCTTCTAGACCTTTTTCTCACAACTTTCCCTGAGCTATGTTCATGCTCCGTTCTGTCCCTTCTGGGATCTTCCGATTACTTGGTTGTATCAGTTAAGATAAAAACAAAATGCAATAAGTCTTTAATTTAATATATAACGTATTCAAACCCATGCAAAACTTTATATTTGGGTTTCAGCCGGGGAAAATCGGTGCAAAAGTGTGAAAATTAAAAAAATGGAATTTGCCAGGTGATGGTCGAACGATGGCATTACGAATATACATGCATAACGTAATAGCTATTGGTTCATGTTTTAATTTTTAGCCTTGCAGCAAACATGTCTTCATAGCTCAGTCATTAACATCAAAAGAAAAAGGAAATCATAAGCTAAATGTTTTCGTTTCAATTCTCGGTGGTGGCACATGAGTCCTTTTTTTTTAACCTTTAAAATCATTACTATATATTAGATCCAATATAATATAATAATAAATACGAAATCTACATTAATGAAAATGTCATATTTAAGCTTATTTTAGACCGAGCAATGCTGGGCGGCCTTTTAGTTTAACTATAAAATTGTTATTTTGCCCGAATACCTGTAAAAACACATGTTCATGGTGCATGCATTTTCTCAAACGTAAAAAACGCTCTTGTGGGATGATTTAAAAATTATAGCTTTACTAGCAATGTCTAATACATAAATAGTTACAATTTTCTTTATTACTAGTAGCAGTGGAAGGTTTTGTTTTAAACAAAAATCAAATAAGAAAAATGTAATTAAAAGAATAGTTTTTTGGCAGCAGAAAATCGGCACACTTTTATCCGATTCTGATACCGTTTCTGATACCTCAAAAATTTGCGATTTTTCCGATTTCCGATTCTGATTAATTGTCCCACCACTAATATATATATATATATATATATATATATAGTAAGTTATGAAAATATATATGGCAATTTAGCCATACAGAATATTCTGCATTTCATTCTCGTGAGAATTCGTCAGGTTTAAGCTACACAGAATATTCCACGTTTCATTCTCTTGAGAATTCGTCAGGCTGTGTAGCTTAATTGCCATATATATTTTCATAACTTACTACCTAACTCTACCTATGTATTGAACACTGTTGAAGTAAATACTGAAAATTCATGCATAAAATTATATGTTCGTATATTAATTTATGTGATTAAATGAAGTAATCATATCTATAATATAAAGCTGAACGTGTGTGTGTGTGTGTGTGTGTGTGTGTGTGTGTGTGTGTGTGTGTGTGTGTGTGTGTGTGTGTGTGTGTGTGTGTGTGTGTGTGTGTGGTCACGAATAGGCTCCTATATGGTTTAAAAAAACTGATTACATATAATGATAGAAGCTGTATCGAGGATCAGGAATGAGTATGTTTGATCTGGCAGAACGGTGGTTCATAAACATTGTGGGGTCTGCGTTCGCGCCTGGCCTACAAAGTATGGAAATAAAAAATTAAAAAAAAACGTTTATAAAGGTTTTTGATATAGATGTACTTAAGAATACTTTGATAAGTATGTTTCAACTTAAATAGGGGTGGTATAATAAAATTGGGGGGTCTGCGTTCGTGCCTGTGCTCCATGGAAATATGGCACAAACTTTAATAAAGACTTTTAATATCTATCTGCGTAAGTATACTTTGATAATTATGTTTCAGTTTGAAGAAATATGGTATAATAAAATTATTGGGTGTTTGTTCGCGCCTGACCTCCATAGAATGTAAATATGTCACAAAGTTTAACAAGGTTTTTTAAAAAGGGGTGAGGGTCCACAATAACACCTTAACTTTAATCTTAATTCACGTTGGCTTTTATTTATTTTTTTGAGTTGAATCCTATTGTATCGAATAAATTCACCTCATAAATTCACGTTCTTATTAAAGTGAAAGCCAAAAAAAAAAGTCGGAACTTTAGACAATTCTCGACACAAATGTTGCATAACTCTGTTATTTTCCTTCTCTAATTGCACGTGGCACTCTTTCGAAAATAGATAAATAGATAAATAATAAAAAATAAGAATGTTACTTGTTATCGTGTCAAAAGAAGGAAAAAATCCTGCTCACGTGATTACGTGTCTTTTTAAAAACATTTACATAACCTTTTTATTTTTATTTATATATCTGTTTAAGCGTTTTTTGTCAGTGTACTAGAAGGAATTGTTGATTACAACCTTTTTTGCGTATTCTTTACATTACAATAATACAACCCTGAATCCGATGGCGCAATACTACACTGTTCAATACTGTAAAACTGAAACGAAGCTGTTCTGCTTGAAAAGGGCGCCATTTTCTTCTTATTCATATTTATATCGATTCTTTGCTTTAAAAACTAAAGTAATTACGTGGTTACTTTTTTAATATCCCATTTTGCTGTTTCGGATTATTTTACTAAAGTAAGTAAAGCTTCATTATTTTTCAAAACTGTTTTTGTTTCTTTGTTTTTCAATATTTCGTCGATATTATTTAGTAAGAGTGTTTAGCAGAAAAACCAATAAACGACTATCCAAAAACATAAATATACAAGAAATAAATGTTACCATAGTCAATAAAAGTTCAGTTCATGTATTTTTGTTTTGAAATAGTTTTTAATGCTCTTTACTTGAAATAGTTTCAGCGAACCGAAATTAAAATGAAACTTGAGGCGATAACTACTTAAATGAATTTTTATATAAACTACACATACCATAATCGAATATTCCTCAAGCACAAAATAACGGAAAACATTAATATATGTTTATAAATATTCCTTATGTTGACGGAACTCTCTTAAATTGTTAACCCAGAATGCTCAGGTGCCCCTCCTTCAAATTGAAAACGAGGCTCTCCATTTCAAAGTCGCTGCCATTTTGATGTTTTTTTAAACCGGTCCATGAATTAAAAAATAGGAAAAAAAATTTTTACAAACTACTTAAAAATATAAACCAATGAACTTTTCTACCATAAAAGTAACTTTTATTGACTATGGTAACATTTATTTCTTGTATATTTATATTATTATATATATAACATTTTCTCTTTGTAAGGAAACATCATTTGTTGGTCACTCTTGGCTACGAATGGAAACAAAGTTGATATAAAAAAATATATTTCCGCGAAAATTATCTTTACTTTCATCATATTTGGCTTAGGGTAAAACTTTTGAGTATCAAAACCTATCTCTTTACAACCCCCTCCTTTTCATAACCTATCATACTTTCATCAATCACAGTCCATTTTCTGTAGGCTATTTTTGAACCCCGTCAACGACAGGTACTTCTACTAGTATATATATATATATATATATAATAAGCTTGCCAAGCTGCTGGTAAAATTCTCTCAGATTGGTCTGAGAAGCCATCCAAAATGATCCTAAAAACTAGAATAACTATTATGAAAGAAATGTCATAGACTAAGGGAGACAACTTTAAATGTTTTAAACCATTTATGTAAGGGAGATAATTTTTCTGCTTTTTCTTATATAAAATAAAGGTGCCATATAGAGGGTGAGTCACGAGAAACAGATGTTTTTAAGGCAAACAAACTAAACATCTCAAGCCAGTTTAAAAACTAGCTTCTTCACTCCCTATCCCTTACTCAAAGAGAGCAAGCAGCATTCTAAAAACATTCGTTTCCCATGAATCATCCTGTATATAAAACTGGCATTATTTTTAAAAACAAGCCAAATTTTTCGTTCTCACAAATTAAAGGCGCTTTTGCAATAGTCGCCATTGTTTCATGGGAGATAACTCTATTTTATTAAGCGATTCGTTCACATTTTCAGACGAACGTTTATTCAGAGTTACCTTGTATTAAGAAAACCTAAATCAGCATAAATGTTTCTTTTTTGTTTTGTTTTGTTTTGGGGGTTTTTTTCGTAACAGGAAATATAGGAGGGGTGGGAGCATCTAAAATAAAATATTTCCCCTCAGATATTTAATGAAAACTTCCTTTAAAATATAAGTTAATTTAAAAATGATGTGAGAAATTTCCAGTTACATGCCATGATTCATTGTTTTAGGCCACCTACACACAATTCTAGTAGGTAGCCTGAGATTGGTTTATTTGTATGAGCCAAATTAATTACTTGGCGCCTTTTTGTAATCATTCTTTTCCTTTCAGTCTACGATAAAACGCTCGGCAGGAAAGACTCACCAAGGGCGCTTTCGAGAAGAATGCTTTATGTAGAGAGGAGCCGCCGCAATTTCTTCATGTTATATCACCTAAATGTTTGAACTTTTCTCAATTCAATTAGAGTCCCAAGGGACTCGATTTATGCCTAATTAAAGGCACCAGAACTCTTGCCGAGAACACCATAAATTATGATGGACCCTTTCGAAGGAAAAACGAACTATCACTCCACCCGAAGGAATTGACTATCGGCTCCCTATTTGGGAGGCAAAACTGGCCCATCGTTTTGCAAGGACTGTACCAGGACCAATAATTTTTCTTTGCTGTTATACCTGATTAAATTTGGAGTTTAAAAGGTATGGTTTTGTACTTTGTGGATTTATTTTGCCTTTGCCAGGGAGTATTGAGTTTGTGAGATTCCTTTTCTCACAATGAGTAAGTATTGGCTGGAAGGATATTTTTTTATTAAATCAAAACATTAAAAAAAAAAAAAGCTGCAACAAATTTTTTAATGTAACAATGTTGATAACATTAATAATACGAAATGTAGTCTTTACGCGACTATTAAGAGAATCGTTTCTGTTTTCATATCGTATTTTATGATGCTAAAACCAATGATATTTTCATTAGATGAAAACATTTTGGGGTAATGGTACATAAAAGGAGACCCTAACTTTCAAACACACCGGCCCAGGACATATCGGCGCTGACACAATTTGTCATTGTGCGGAGGGAGACAACTCTTGTTTACTAAGAGATTCGTTCTTTTTTTTTTTTTTTTTTTTCACTTCATAATTTAGGACGCTTCTTTTAAAAATTGTTGGTGGTGGTGCATAAAGGGAGACCCTAACTTTCAAACACACCGGAAGTTGGCACCCGCGCCTATCAATTCAGGTATGGAAACACAAAATCGATACAATCTTCAAATATATTTCATGGTTATTTTTTTCACCCCTTATAATAAAAATATATACGTACATTTTTTTATCAATTATTTTTTTTTAATCTCATATCTTTTCAAATAACTATGTTTATTTAAGTTAATATGTTATATATTTTATCAAACTATTCAGATATTTTTAAGATATATTTATTTACAGAAACATGAAAAAAACAACTATGAATGTGTCACATTTTTTACAGGTTTAGCAGTTTAAGGGTGTGAATGTGCAGTTTAACAATTTAAAAATGTGACTATTATAAAAAAAAAAAGGGGGGGCTTATCATTCCCACTTACCTCCCTTTAATACACTAACAATCTAAAAATAGGGTCTGTCTAATTAACCAATCAGGGACCCCCGTTTATCGGGTTCGCTTTTAGAACAATAGTCTCTTCCTCTTTTAACCACAGCTCGTCCATGAAGCAACAGGTGGGAAAATTCCTCTCCTAAAATTTTGTGCCTACACGAACACTACAAGAGCCGTCTAATTCTTTGAACTTAAAAGAACTTTATAGTTGAACTTTCTCTAAAGCCGCAAACACAATAAGTTTTGCAAAAACTTGTAAATTTTATTGTTTTAATAATTAATACTTTTTTCTATATCCTGTTTTTTGTCGTTAGTGAATCCCTTTATTTCAGTCTGCTCCAACGAACTTCGCGGCAATTTCGGACTACAACCCTCCATTCGCCATATTCGCTTTATTTTTTTTTTTTTTAAATTAACTATATTTGCAAAAAATAGAAACAAAACATAAATATGTTTGTAAAAATATATTAACAAAAAAATTATAAAAATATATCAAAATATGTAAACTTTTCATCAGTTATTTTTTCATTTTTTAATCGCATATTTTTTTAAATAACTATGTTTAATTAAGTTAATATGTTTTATATATATATATATATATATATATATATATATATATATATATATATATATATATATATATATATATATTTTCTTTTTTTTTTTTACATAGGCATCACCATATTATCAAGGCCAAGAAGCCACTCAAGGATAAGGGTTAAAGAGTGTACAGTAGAAATTGGACAATATAGTAATCATTAGTAATGAAAATTTGGTAAATTTGATAACTTATATGGAACGGCTCATCAAGAACTTATTTACATTAGACTTGAACACAACCATATTGTAGTCAGCCGGAAAGCAGGAAAACGGAAGACAATTCCACAGGCGTGCAGTTCTAAGAAAGAAGCTTTGTTCATAGAATCTACGTTTAGGTTTAGGCACAGATAAAGAGTGGGGGGAATTATTGATAGTGTTTACAGTTAGACGAGTGTTTCTTGTGAAAGTTTGGCGAGGGGGGACCATAGATTGAAGCTCAGTCGAACACTTTCCATGAAAATAACGATACATCAGAGACAAACTCGCAACATCTCTTCTGTGAGATAGAGGTTGCAAGGAAGAGAAAAGGACATCTCCTACGAGGCTACGAAGTCTATTTTGAACTCTATCAAGGCAGGCCAAGTCCTTTCTAGCAGCTCCTGCCAAGATGTGGCAACAGTATTCCATCCTTGGACGTACCTGGCTCTTATATAGATAGAGAATAGCATCAGCAGTGAGATATCTACCGGATCGATAGAAAGATCCCACCATTTTTCCAGCGGCCTTGGCAACAGATTTGATGTACGTGTTCCATTTGAGATCAGGAGTAATGGTCAAGCCAAGAAGCTTGTCAAAACTTGAGGCCTCCTGAAGACGAGAGCCATTCATTTCAATTGATGCCAGATGTGGATCAGAATGTTGATGATGTAAAGAGAGAAGCTTGGTTTTAGATGCATTAAAAGTAACCAGCCACTCCATACCCCATTGTACTACGTGCTCAAGATCAGAGGAGAGAGAATTGGAGAGAACTTGGTCGTTTACTGTCTTAGATGTGCTACCATAAATGGTAGTGTCGTCAGCATAGATGTCTACAAATGATGTAAGGATGTGATTTGGAAGATCATTAATGTAGATCAGGAAAAGAGTTGGGCCCAGGATGGACCCCTGAGGGACACCGGCATTAATACTGTGAGCTTCTGATTTTTGCCCCTCAACTACTACTCTTATGAACCTATCAGAGAGAAATGATTTAATAATTGAGAAGACATTTCCAGCAATACCATAGCTAGAGATCTTATGAAGTAAACCTTTATGCCATACCCTATCAAAGGCCTTAGATATGTCAAGAGCAATTGCCCTAGAAAGGTTGCCTCCGTCGAGAGATTTGCTAATCCTATGAGATATAACTGTAAGCACATCTGCTGTAGATCTAGCAGAACGGAAACCATATTGAGTGTCACTAAGAAGGTTATTTTTGTTGAGATGGTTGATTACTTCTGTATTTAACACAGATTCCAGCAACTTACTCATGACGCACAGGAGACTTATTGGCCTGTACTGAGAGGGGGATGAGCGATCACCTGAATTCTTAAATACAGGGCATACTGATGAAATTTTCCAGGGAGATGGGAAACTATTCTTCTTAAGACAACGTTTAAACAGTTTTGTAAGTATGGGCGCTAGTTCAGATGGAAGTTTTTTGAGTACTATAATTGGAATACCGTCAGGGCCAGTTGCTTTACTGGAATCAAGGTTTTTGATTAGTTTGGCAACATCACGTACAGATATACGTATATCACATAGCGTGTTTTCTGATACAGGAGGAAATATTGGGGGTTGGCGGCCTTGATCGCAAAGGGTAGAATTAGCTGCAAAGTTCTTGACAGAGTTTGGCTTTGTCTGATGCTGACGAGATTACCTCAGGTCCATTGATAATAGTTGGGATGGAGCACACGCTTCTGTTCAGGATTCTGTTTGCTATTTGCCAAAACTGGTGGGAACCAAGCTGCTGCTCAGCTACTTTGGACTTAACAGATTGAGCATACAACTCTCTTGCATTCTTTATTACTTTCTTACAATGGTTGCTGGCAGTCCTGAAAGCGGCTTTAGTTTTCATACATCTATTACGTTGGAAACAGTGGAAAAAGTGATTTCTGTGCGCAATATATATATATATATTAGGCGATTAAAAAAATTTTTTTAAATAATTGATAAAAAAAAGTTTACGTATTTCTATATATTTTTATTATAATGGGTGAAAAAAAATAAACATAAAATATATTTGAAAATTGTATTAATTCTGTGCTTCCATTCTTCAATTGAGAGACACAGGTGCCAACTTCCGGTGTGTTTGAAAGTTGGGGTTTTCCTTTATGCACCATTACCCAGTTTTGGGGGGGTGGGGGGTGGGGGTGTTGTTGTTGTTTTTTTTTGTTGTTTTTTTTTTGTTGATTATTATTGTTGTTGTTGTTGTTGTTGTTGTTGTTATTATTATTATTATTATTATTATTATTATTATTATTATTATTATTATTATTATTATTCGTTCTTTCTTTTTAAATAAATTTTAATAGTGTTGTAATATCAAAAAAGAAAAAGATTCCTTGGTTTTGTAAAATAATTTTCGAGCTAAGTTATCTCCCTTACATCATTAACAAGATTTAACACATTTGTTATTGAACCTTGGCAAACACATTGTACAGCGATTGTGCAATCTATTTAACGAGAGAGAAAAAAGCAGAAAAATCAAATGAAGCAATAAATAACTGTTAAATTTACTTTTTTACTTGCTTGTATAATTTGTACGTATGTTTACTGATAGATTTATTTTCTAAGTATTTTTTATTGTCACTTTTACTTTGCAAAGCCAGCATGATTTCTAATATGGCCACCTATTTTGTGGGGACTTGGTTGCACATTGCAGACTTAAAAGATAATAACAATTATCACAATAACAATAATAACAATAGCAACTTGCCCTAATCCAATTGGCAACCACTTTCGGACTTGGGCTTATAATTCTACTAACTACCTTTTTAATTATTTTCTTTTTTTTTCTTACTATCTTTTAAGTCTTAAATGCGCAACTAAGTCCCCACAAAATTAGTCCCTATGACAGAAAGCACATTGGCTAAGTAAAAATGACGATAACAATAAGTCTGATAATCAATAAATACAGATGAAAATTATACAGTTTTAGGTTTTTGATAGAGAGATTACGTTTCGGAAGATTTTAGATGAGAAATGATAATTTATTCACACTCCTGCTCTCATCTTGAGTGTAATTTGCACCACATTTTGGTCGATGTAACCTCCGACCTTCTTCAGATGTACCTTGTCGAACTTGGAAATCTTTCTGTCAAACTCAGGGATCTTTCTGTCGAATTCGAAGAAGGTTGGAGGTTACATCAGCCGAAACGTTGTGCGAATAAGTCAAGATGATAACAGTAGTTCGAATAATCCAGATAATACAGTTTGTGTTTGGTTAGGAAGAAAGTCAGAATGAAGAATGTAATTTGATAGCCCCCATGCATCAAAGTGGCACTATGCCTTGTTTGGGGTGAGTTAGTTGTATCTGGCCACATCTGACTGAAACTGAACATTAAAAAAGAAAAGCAGTCATCATCTAAGACCACATCTCCACAACTAAATCACTATCATCAGGGGTGTGAGTTCCATTATAGAAACGTTCATTTAATTTGAATAAAATAAAATATGCATCAAGTGCGCTTGAAAGCCAAATTCAAACCGTTTAGTGACCCCTGATGATTGAACCTTCTTTATGATCTACGGACCCATCCTCAAGCAAACGGTTCAAATTCTTGTAATGCAGAGCCAACCCTCTTTTTCCTTAGTAGAAAAAGAAGCATGTTTTCAACACCCGAAGAAGGTCGCAGGTTGCAGCGACCGAAACGTTATGCTAATAACACCAAAGATGAGAATAATAGTCCGATTAATCAACATAACACAAATATTTTACTTGTTAGAAATTTATAATTTATGGTCTTGATGGAACATGTACTGATGAGGAGACGGTTAAAAATTAATAAAGGGCGTTCATCTCAGAAATGATCATACACTTAAAGTGTTGTTGATGTTTAATACTTGGAACAGATATAAATGAATGCGTTAGAATTTATATACAAATAAATGACAAAACGTCTATATTTAATTATAACTTTCAAACAAGTAAAATATTTCTTTATTTTCATAATGTTGCATTGCAATTTGTCTATCTAGTGCACCTGATGCATATTTTATTTTATTTAAATATCAGTTTTTATTCAAAGGAAAACTGGAATGTAATGAGAATTGTTCAGTCGCCAAGCATTTGTTGAGAAACGAATGTTGTATCCTGGAGTTCCATTCCAGCTGACCACTCAGAGTGAAACAATAAACGCAGAATAATATCCTTTCAAGATCCGATAAAAACAGGAAGTGATCATGAATTGTATTTTTCGTGCAAAACACTCGTCTATGAATTGAATTGAGAAAAAATCGAACAACGTGTTGAATTGAAATAAACGAACTAGAATTTATTTCATGAAGAAACAAATAAAAGAATGGGTACAGCACGTGTTTAGTTTGGCGTGCATCTCTCGCTGTTGGCTGGTGAGAGGGAAAGTCTATTATTGTAGAGAGAGAGAGTGAGAAAGTCAATCCAGGCCATGGAGAGAGAAAGCGTGTAAGGTGTACGTACTATCTGTTGACTCTTCCTCCACACATAGTAGCAGGGGGCATGAAGCACGCCCCGAAGGGAGCGGTAAGTCGGTCAACCACTCAGGTCGGGAGCTGAATCGAAAAGGAGGAAATAGCTCAGGTCTCTTGTTTTGTGGTTGTTTCCGGTATCCTTCGCGCATGTGTGGATTTCCTTTAAAGGGAAATGACGTTACCCATGTGTGCGTGTGTGTGCGTACATGTGTGTACGTTAGCGTGTGCGCGTATGCACATGAATGTGAGTGTATGCACGTGAACGTGAATATATGTATGTGTGTACGTGCATACGTATGTTTGTGTGCGTGTATGTGTATGACAAGGAAAGTGGTTTGAAATGTGAACGCGTGTTTTTGTGCGAGACTAGAAAAGGCTTGCACAAATTTCTTTATGACACTGGTTAATTTTATATCTGCTCTCTCTGTGTCGTAGAAAATAACATATATATCCTTGATTATTATTATAATCATTGCATGTTTTTTATGTTCTTCCCATAATAACGATACATCTTATGATGAACAATGTTGATGTTTTACGACTTCTAATTATGGTCTTGATGGAATATATGCTGATGAAGAGACAGTTTGGAATTAATGAAGACTGTTCATCTCAGAAATGATCGTACACTTAAACTACTGCTGTACTTGAAACAGATATAAATGAATGTGTTAGAATATATATATATATATATGTGTGTGTATATATGAACGTATTGAGCACTTTTGAAGTAAATACTTAAAATTTACGCATAAATCTATACTTTCGTATATTAATTTTATGTGAAGCACTCTCAAAAGAATTTATTTCACCACATTAAAAATAGATATGGAAGGAGTTAATTTCGAAACATCGCTAAAAAACATCCCCACACCCAGCAAGCATAGCTATATTATTAAATTAATCTAAAAAACAGATGAACTAATATGCCAAATGCGATGGCGAGCAAATTTCTTCCTTAAAAATGAAAACGTAAACAAAAAAGAATCCTATGGTTTTAAAACCCTTAAAAATGCGAAAACAGTAGACCTTTTGATAAACTTTGAAAATGACCTTTTAAACGTAATTAAAAACTTAGAATTCCACAATCAACCTAACAATTTCCAACGGAAACTACACAAAATCGTTAGAAACATAAACAACTCTAATAAAATCTTTGTCAAAGCAGATAAAACTACAAACTTTTATAAAATAGATAAGCAAAAATATAACAAACTAATCACAGAAAACATTACAAAAAACTACAAAAAACTAGACACAAACAAATGCAACTATATAGATATAATAAATACTGAAAGTAAACAAATTACCGATAAATTAAAAATTAGTGATAAAGTTGGCAAATTGAAACCTAGAGAGGCATACATTCTGCTTAAAGACCACAAATGGGACTTTGATAATAATCCCAACACCCGCCTGATAAACCCAACTAAACCAGAAATAGGTAGAATTAGCAAAACAATACTTTCTAGAGTAAACAAACAAATCAAACAAGACCTAGAATTAAACCAGTGGGAAAATATTACAGAAGCAATCACCTGGTTTAAAAATATAGAAAACAAAGATAAATGTACGTTTATACAGTTTGACATCATAGACTTTTATCCCTCGATATCCGAAGAACTTTTTAACATTGCCCTTGAATTTGCCAAGGCATACACTGATATATCCTCGGAAGAAATCAACATCATTAAAAAATGTAGAAAATCAGTTCTAATAAATAACAATAACCAATGGATAAAAACTAAAATGAAAAATTCGTTTGATTTGGCGATGGGTGCCAGGGATTCTGCAGAGGCATCAGATCTTGTGGGATTATTCATTCTATATACCCTCACAAGCATATTCGATACTACGGATATCGGCCTATATAGAGATGATGGACACTAGCTATAATAAAAAAACTCCAACAAAGTCAAGGGAGAAAACTTTAAGAAAATCATATACAAGGAAATGAAAAAATTAGGCCTAAAAGCAGACGTATCAGCTAACATAAAAATAACAAACTTCCTGGACGTCACGCTAAATTTAGATAAAAACACATATGAACCCTACTTAAAAGATAACGCTACTCCAATTTACGTAAACTCTAAGTCCAATCACCCACCATCGATTATAAAACACATTCCTAACTCAATCGTAAGTAGACTCAGTAATAACTCAAGCGATGAAAATGCATATAACAGGTCAACCAATATCTACGAAACAGCCCTAAAAAATAGTGGATGCAAAAATATCGGTATCAAATATAAGCAACAAAACACCAATAACTATAATAAAATTAAAAATAGAAGAAAAAGAACTATAATTTGGTATACGGCCCCATACAATCAAATGTTAAAAACAAAACTTGGCAAGAAATTTCTAGATCTTATTGAAAAACACTTTCCCGCAACCAACCCCTTACACAAAATCTTCAATAAAAATACCTTAAAGTTATCCTACAGTTGTTGCGAAAATTTAGAGATGATAATTAAAGCACATAATAACAAAATACTAAATAAAAACAATGTAAACAACAACAAAATAAACAATAAAAAAAGTAAACACCATGACAAAAATAAAACTAACCCTAGCAGAAATAATAATAATAATAATAATAATAATAATAATAATAATAATAATAAACCAACCCCGGACAAGAACAACCATACTATAAATAAAAATACTAATAACGAACAAGATAAATGCAACTGTAGACACCGCACACTTTGCCCAGTTCAAAATAAATGTCTAACTAAAAGCGTAGTTTATCAAGCAACAATATTTGCAAAAGAAAACCCGAATAACAAGAAATATTACGTAGGCATGACGTCCTTAGATTTCAAAACCCGATACTATGACCACAAAAGTACACTCAACAGTAAAAAACACCGTATAAAAAACAACACTAGCGAATAAATACTGGGAACTAAAAGAAAACGGACATTCGCCGGTAGTCGAATGGAAAATAATAAGACAAGCTACCATGTGTAGGCATCTAGACGACCCATGTAGATTATGCCTTCATGAAAAATTTGCTATCCTGTACTTTAAAGAACCCCAACATCTATTAAACTGTAGAAGAGAAATAGAAAATAACTGTGTTCACAAAATAAAATTTACTCTAGGATAGCGATACAAAATAGTTTTAAAACTAACAAAAACAATAGAAAATAAATAATAAATAAACAAATAAACATGAATATATATAAACGATCGATATATGTATGTATATATATATATGTATATATATGCGCATATATGTATGTACACATATATATATTTATATATAAACTAACAATAAAAAAAAACACTAACCTAGTTTTAAAACAGATCCTTTGTCCGATAAATTTCATGCCCATTGGCTGATAGGAAGGGGCGCGGTGGATACTAGAAAGCTGATTGGCTAACTAAATCCTCAATAGAAGAAGACCATATAAAAACGATAAACAACCACAGAATTTGCGCATAAGCCTGAGGAATCCTAGAGTGGATGAAACGCTGAATATTCAGTGTAGCTTAATCGCCATATATATTTTATAAATTACTAACTATATATGAAAATATATATATATATATATGCAAATATTATATATATATATACAAATAATATATATATATATACTAATAGTATATGTATATATATATATATATATATATATATATAGAGAGAGAGAGAGAGAGAAAGAGAGAGAATATATATATATATACATATATATACAATTTGTATATATATATATATATATATATATATATATATACGAGCAAACAGTTAATAAAACATGTTAAAAACACTTTGAAAAAGAGTTAAAAACATATTTAATCTGAAAAGGAAACACTTGATAAGTGGATAGTCCTTAGTCCGCGGAGTTTCGAAGAAATATTTTCCTTCCCATCAGAGGGTAGGAATTAGCAAAAGTATTTGATGAAACAACAAGTAAGTCAAAGATCTTACTTGATAACAAAAATGTGAAGCAGAGGGAATATGGTGAAGAAAAAGGTAATTACACGTGAATGGATAGTCTGGTGGAAGATAAATAATCCAGTGACGGTAAAATCCAAATATATAACTTCAAGAAAGTTAAATGAATTTCCATTTGCACAAGTAAAATCCAAGGAAATCCCGTAATTGGAAGATGGTCCAAAATAATCCAAAGGCAGAAGTCCATGGAATAATTCACAAAAATGTGTACAAGGGAAAAAAAAAAAAAAAAAGATTTTGGTAAATCTAATTGTAATTTTTATTTTATTTTATATATATATATATATATATATATATATATATATATATATATATATATATATATATATATATATATATATATATGATAAAACGTCTGTATTCCAAATTCCAAGATGTTCTTCTCACCGTTTATTTCTTTCAACATGCTAAAATGTTCAATTCTTAACAGCACACCTGTTTCGTAGCACAGAAACAATCATTTAATTATTATGTCAATTTTTAAATATTTTCCACCCTGACTCATCAGAAGAATAAGAACTCATTAACGTTTAAAAAGACAAGAAAAAAGAATTTGGGCATGATTACTTAAATCCGAAAAAATCAAAAGAATAGCTGCATTGTTTGGTATGATATTTATGATGAATCTTTGATTTTTTTATGGCAGAGTTATTCAGGCTTTATAAATGTATTTATGTAATGTGTCCATATTGTTTATAAGAGGATTAGTATAAATAAAGGAAGAAGTATAATTGAATAAGCATATTTTTCCGATAAACATAAATACATATAATTATTTACTATAATAATTAAATACCTACAGACACTAGTGTTTCATCCTTTTGGGAATCTTCAGTGCAGTGTGTCACGATTAACACCAGTTGATAGATTCGAACCCGGCGACACAAGCCATCTCTGGTTTGATTAGCAAGTACCATATCTAACCACGTGACATAATGTTGAAATTAAACATTTTATTTTCAAATGTTTTTTACATCAGTCAGAGTGATCTAATCATTATATGATGCTCTATGCATAAGAGCTAAATTGACCGACTTAATTCAACTGAAAGTGCTCAACGATAAGAAACGAGTTTCTTAAAGGGGCTGACATAATTCTTTAGTATAATAATTAAATACCTACAGACACTAGTATTTCATCCTTTCGGGAATCTTCAGTGCAGGGTGTCACGATTACCACCAGTCGTTAGATTCGAACCTGGCGACACAAGCCATCTCTGGCTTGATTAGCAAGGACCGTATCCATTTGGCTACTGTTAACCGCGTGAAGTAATGTTGAAATTGAACATTTTATTTTTAAATGTTTTTTACTTCAGTCAGAGTGATCTAATCATTATATGATGATCTATGCATATATATATATATACATATATATATATATATATAATATATATATATATACTAGCAGGGAGACCCGACGTTGCTCGGGATTAAATGAGGATTAATGAATGTTCCACACTTTCAATACTGTTATCGTCATCAAAATCGGTGAAATCACCCATTGATCAATCAAATCAATCAATTGCCTGCTCTAGTCAGGAACCAATCACCGGGAGGAGGCTTCGCATGCCTCCCTACAGTGACTTAGTCTACAATTCATTGTAGTCTACATTGCACTTTAGAAAACCTATGGTTGATTTTATGAAATTATTTTTATTTTTATATAATGACTTAAATCAAAATTTAAAATGCAAATGCCAAGTGCAATGGTTCAGTTGTGCTCTAAAAAGAAACATTCATTTTAAATGTGTCTCTGTCTTATCAAAGAATTTAGTGTTGATTTTATACGCCAGGTCCTTTCTACTTGTGCAGTGATAAAACTTCTCAATGCATTTGTGATGTTAGATTGTATAAAGACGTTAACTTTTTGGACTGTTCCTTCATTAATTAGATTTCTCTGATTATCAATCAATTTTCGATAATTATTGGAGGTATTTTGATACAAAACTATCTAATAGTACTGCCAGACACATTAGGTATATGTGTGTGAAATTTTTTTAAAAATCGGCCCAGCTGTTTTGAAGTCCATAGGAAATGAACTCTCTCTCTCTCTCTCTCTCTCTCACACACACACACACACACACACATACACACACATGCACTCATACACACACAGAGAAAAGTACCTTTTACAGTGGATGCGACTTGATTATGCAAATCAATTTTTTGCTACCAAAATTTAATTTTTCACATTCTATGGTAACATTTTGAAGTATATAGTTTAATTGTGATATTTTCTTCCCTATACAGAGATATACTTAAAAATATTCAGTTTGATAGTCTTGTGTATGGAGTTTTTCTAAAAAGTGGTGATTTTAACCATCTGACTTGATTAAGCATGAGTGACAAAATGGAGAAAAAGCCAGGTTTAACCGATTCCGATTGACTTCAAATAACACTCAATGCTTGGTAAAGGAATGACTACCATCGAAATATCAAAAAAAAACTTTGTAGAGATCATCGAACTATCAAAGCATATGTGGTCAATGGAAAGACCAGTAGGAAAGTATCTGAAAGAGCTCATTTAAGAAAACTGGACGAGAGGAATAAGTGCCGAATTGCCAGAGAGAGGGTCAGAACACTCTATTCTACTAGTAAGAAAATTTTTCTGCAAGCTGGAGCACCCCAAATGTGGACAACTTCAAGGTGCAAGACATTAAGGAGTCTTGGAAAAGTGAAGAGCTCAAAAAAAAGCGTCTATTAAGCAGGAATCACATTGAAAAGCGTGTTCAATGAGCTGAACAATATCTAAAGATGGATTTCAAAAACGTTGTCTTCATTGATGAATGCCGAGTGACACTGGATGAACTAGAGGGATGGTTGTCTGGTTGGGTGTTGAATGTTGCATCACAGATCTGCTGACAGCAAGGTGGTGGAGGTATAATGTTCTGGGCAGGAATCAAAGGCAATGAGATCATTCCCTGGCTGAAAATCGAACTTTTATAGAAAGAAAATCCTTGGTATTTCAGCAGGATAATGCACCTGCGCACAAGTCCTGTTACACACAGAGTTAAGGGATCACAGTTTCATAGAAGGCAGATTGATGGTTTGGCCTTCCAACAGCCCCGACTTAAACCCAATCGAAAATTTGTGGGCCATCATTAAGCGGAGAATTTATGCTGATGGGATGCAATTTAACACCTTAGATGCTCTCTGGAATGCAGTAGTGGAAACCTGTAGATCAATTAAGTCATGTGAAGTCCAAAAACTTACTTCTGCTGCTGACAAGCGTCTTCTTAACATCCTCTAAAATGGAGGAGGCTATGTTGACACGTAAGATGAAGTGAATAACATTGCAATTGTTTTCTTTGTTTTATTTTGTAGTTTATTGTGTTTTCTATTCATTTTGATTTTGTATTGGTTGAATAAAAGCATTTGAAACAGCAAAATAATCAATTTTCTACCTTTTGCATAATCTAATCGGACACTTAATATTGTACAAAAAAATTAATATTGTACAAAAAAATTATTATTGTATAAAAAAGTTTAATCGAAATGTTTACGGTTTAATACTACATGATAGTCTGTATACAAAAAATGCTTTGATAAGAAAACTTTCGAGATTCAATATATGTTTGAGGAGTTATATAAAAAAAGTTATGTGTTGCATAATCAAGCCGCGTCCACTGTGTATACACACACACACACACACACACATAAACACACACATATATATATATATATACTAGCAAAAGTACCCATCGTTGACTGAGTTCAAAAACAGTCTACAGAAAATGGACTCTGATTTATGAAAGTATGATACG
This sequence comes from Euprymna scolopes, assembly GCF_053919585.1. Taxonomy (NCBI): domain Eukaryota; kingdom Metazoa; phylum Mollusca; class Cephalopoda; order Sepiida; family Sepiolidae; genus Euprymna; species Euprymna scolopes. The sequence goes on along the minus strand of NC_136499.1, from coordinate 50,890,742 downwards.
TTATGAAAAGGAAGGGTTGTAAAGAGATAGCTTCGAATTCGGGGGTATCAAAACCAAAGCAAAATATGATGAAAGTAAAAATAGATAAACCCCATAATTTATTATACCATACCTGTTCACACTGAAACACTTATCACAATATTCTGTGGATCTATATTAAAAAACCTTGTTAAACTTTGTGACATATTTCCATCCTATGAAGGTCATCGCGAACGAACACCCCATAATTTTATTATACCATATTTCTTCAAACTGAAACATAATTATCAAAGTATACTTACGCAGATAGATATGGAAAGTTTTATTAAAGTTTGTGCCTATTTTCATTCTATGGAGGCCAGGCACGAACGCAGACCCCACGATTTTATTATACCATCCCTATTAAAGTTAAAACATACTTATCAAAGTATTGTTATGTACATCTATATCAAAAACACTTGTAAACGTTATTTTTTTAATTTTTTATTTCCATACTTTGTGGACCAGGCACGAACGCAGACCCCCACAATTTTAATGAACCACCATTCTACCAGATCAACCATACCCATTCCCGTGTCTCGATACATCTTCTATCATTATATGTAATCAGTTTTTTAAAATAGTCAACCATATAGGAGCCTATTCGTGACCAGACACACACACACACATTCAGCTTTACATTATACTAGCATGGGCGCCCGGCGTTGCTCGGGTGTTTGGATGTGTATGTTGAGCAAAATAAAAAATAAAGTGGTAGTAGGAAGGCAGGCTCGAACCCATACCGCAAAGGAGGAAAAGAACAGGGTAAAACCTAACGTTTATGCTGTTACAACCACCGCCAAACCGGAAGCGACATTTTTTTTAAATTAAGGCTAGACAATCTAAAGGAGAGGATGACTTTCAAAAATATCGGCGAAAAAAGTGACCCCCCCTCCCCTGTAGAAAAGTGCCTAGTTGAAGGGGAAGATATTAATGTTTTTAGCCAATTTTTCGATATTTGTCGTATGAAAGGTCAAACTTTAAAACGATACTTATCTTAGTAAAATCCGTCGTCTCTATTGAAAATTCAAGGCAGACATGCAAACAGACATACATACATACATACATTTATATATTGGTAACTGAAAATTTTCGACCCAAACTGATGAAAAAGCTTGCCCTATCTCTGAATACTCTTTATGTAAAATTTCAAATATTTAGACCAGAAATTGTCTGAGTAATTTGGAAGAGACCGCAGAGGTCAATTTTTTTAAACTTTGACCCCTATTATGACCCCTTAAAATTTATTGTTTTGGGCTCAAATCAATTTATTAAGTTAGCTCCATGTCCAATGAACTTATATCTAAAATTTCAAGTGCGTAGACCCAAAATTGTCGGAGGAGTTTGGTAGAGTTCTCAAAGGTCAAATCGTTGAACTTTGACCCCTTAATCGCCAAATTTCTGGCCAAAAACCGATCACATCGATTTTTCCAAATCTCAGTAACCTATATATGAAATTTCGAGTCTGTAGATTAAAAATTGACAGAGTTATTGCATATGGAAATGTACACAGACACACACACAGACACGTTCACTTTTATATATATATATATATATATATATATATATATATATATATATATATATATAGCATATGCTCATGTGTGGTGTGTGTGTGTGTGAGAAACACACACAGACACGTTCACTTTTATATATATATATATATATATATATATATATATATATATATATATATATATATATATAGCATATGCTCATGTGTGGTGTGTGTGTGTGTGTGTGTGTGTGTGAGAGAAAGAGAACACATGCTCCATTTCCTTGTTTATAATAAAACCTTTTGAACAAAACGTTTTAATGAAACTATTTGAACAAAACGTTTTAATGAAACTATTTGCACACAAATTTTCAATAAAACTATTTAAAGAAAAGTTGTTTTTTTAATTATTTGAACAAAATGTTCTTTTAAAAACAATCGAGGGATAATTATTTTACATTTACGTAGTTATATTAATTTTTGCTAATAATTTTGATTTTTAAATAAGGAGATCGATTGTTAATATTGGAATAGTTTTATTTTAAGAACGTAGGAGGGGGGGAATAAATGTTTACTTTTTTTAATATGGGGTGCAAAACTTGGAGTGAAGCAGAATTTTTCTATTCATTAAAAACCGAATTCGAAATTGAGAATTTATGTAACATAGAAGTATGTAATACATAATTAAGATTCAACATATAGAATTGATTATTACTAAGCACATATATCCATTGCGTCATGAGTCCTTATGGACTTAATAAATGTTTTTATTCAAATTCTGTACAGGTTCCCAAGTTTGATAAATTCTCCTGACATCAAGTTCAGCAAGATGACTCTGAAGAAGGTCGGAAGTTACATCAGCCGAAACATTTTAAGAATAATATTCAAGATGAGTCTGAATGATCCAAATAAATCTCGTAATTCTCGCTCCACTTATTTTGTCCTTTAGTCCTCACATTCCATGAACGATGTTTCTTACAGCCCTGTAATGATTACAATGAGGAAAAAATTGCTATTTTCCGGGTCGGAATTTACCCATCTAACATTAATCATTGGCTAGTGCTAAACTTAGAAATAGTATGTCTTTTAGCTTGTACATAAAACGACTTCATGCGCTGTCCGAAGCGATTTCCATGAAAATAAATAAATAAATACATCTTCATCTCAAAAATTCGGAAGCAGGGTTAGTCATATGTATGTAATGTAATCAATAGTTTATAACACACTCTTCAGCACATCCAGGTACACTTTAGTGTTGACTTTCAAGCGTTGAACCGTCTGGATTTGCATTTTGAGAGTGCTGGCAATGATCCTGTTGGATAAATGCTTGGATCGATAGAGAGCACGAGTTGTACAGCGGTGCATCTCTGATCTCGTTCGTTGAATATTGTGTCGCTTTCAGGAATGATAGAAGGCTCCTATCGCTCTTGGGATTTGTACACAACTGGCCAACTAGTAGATGGTCTGCGACATAAAAAACAAAAAGCGGTTTTCATCAAACAGAAATGGAATCATGTCATCTCTTCTAGGGCGACAATTTTATCGTTTCACCCTGTAGTATGGCAGAGTATAATTTTATTGATATAGTGAGAAAAAACAAATTTTTACGTTCGTACCAAAATAAATGAAGGCAAAAAAATAATTTATTTGGTACATTTTCTATATAAAAAAAAAACAGTAAATATATGTATGAGTCTGTAAATATTTAACCGATAAACCCCTAAACTACTGATCACATAACACTGAAATTAACAGGAAATAGTAATCATACACCAAGGGTGGTTTACAACAAGTAAAATCTTTGTTTGGATGGATGAATAACATGTACAGAAATATGTCGGCAAGTTGTAAAGCAAAATGTTCATTTCAACTTGCAGACATATTTCTATTACTTTTGAGCATGTGCAAATTCAATCATAGCTTGAAGTGGTTTGATTTTAAATCGTTCTTATCTATCGATAGCTCAAATAGTAGAGAACACGTCTGGAGCACAAAATGCTTTGGTTTCGATTCTAGTTGATGGCACCCAAGTCATTTTTTAACTTTTGAAATCAGTACTATATATTAGGTACAATATGATATTCAAGCGAGAATTGGCTCTGTAATAATGAATACAGAATTTGCATGAATTAAAATATATTTAAGCATATCTTATGACCGGGCAAGGCTCCTCACTAGTCTTCAATAAAATTGCTGGAAATATATTTGGATCATTATACTGTCCCAGAAAGTCAGGTACGTTTTATAATGAAGTACTCTTGCCACCAAAAAAGACGTGTGCTAGTTTTTCTTTAGTCCATTCTTAGTGCCGTGGGAGATGCTCGACTGTGCTTCAATCTTGTGTTTCTTTCAATAAAACTTTCACAACACGAACTTATCTTCATAAAGAACTTTCCTTCCTTTCTCTATGTGCCTAATATAAAAGGAAATGTACACAAACAAAGTTTGTTTCCAAGAACTTTCCATTTATGAAACACATTGTCAGAAGATTTTTTCCCCAGACAGTTAGAACACAGTCATCTTCAAATCCAAAGTCCACAAGCACTTGTGATAAGGCGTTTTCATCTAATTTTATTTCATTATTTTCATATTTTCAATCCTCTCATAATATTCTTCACCATTCAACCGTCAGTCTATTCATCTTATTAACTCTTATCCTTGAGTGGTTTTTAACCTTGATAAGTGGTGACTCATTAGTAAAATATATATATATATATATATATATATATATATATATATATATATATATATATATATATATATATATATATATATAAAACATGCTAATGAGTCATCCGTTAGTTTATATGAGCAGAAGGTGTTAGCTTATAAAATCACAAAAAATTCCGTGATAAAAAAAAACATCATTTTAAAACCAGTTTTCCGGCACACCTGACATAATTTGAATAAAGATACAGTGTTGCCTCTTAATAGAGCCAGTGGGTGTGTGGGAAAATTAGAAATCGTATCAGGAAGAACCAGGCTAGAAATATGTGCAACAGAATGACACATTTGGATGAAATACAAAAAAAAAAAAACTAGAGTAAGATCTCAAAAATCAACTACGATTCAGCTGTGTATAAAAGTAAATAAAAAAAAAGAAAAGGAAAGTAAGCCGAGCAAAGAACAATTCAAATCTGGGAACAATAAAAAGTTTTTAAATACTAGCAGCCCCCCCCCCCCCCGGCGTTGCCAGTGTTGTCCGATCGTAAAATATGCATTGATATTACATTTGAAGATTTCTTATTTTTTATAAAAAGAAATATCGTAGATATTAAACATAATGTTAAATTCCTTTAAAAAAAATGAAGTAACAAAAAAAAAAAAAAGAAATTGAGACATGCGAATATTATGTTTTTTCCTAACAGTTCACTTTTTTTTTCTTTTTTTTTTTTACAAAGGCATCACCACATTATCAAGGCCCAGAGGCCACTCAAGGATAAGGGTTAAAGAGTGTACAGTAGAAATTGGTCAATATAGTAATCATTAGTAATGAAAATTTGGTAAATTTAATAACTTATATGGAACGGCTCATCAAGAACTTATTTACTTTAGACTTGAACACAACCATATTGTAGTCAGCCGGAAAGCAGGAAAACGGAAGACAATTCCACAGGCGTGCAGTTCTAAGAAAGAAGCTTTGTTCATGGAATCTACGTTTAGGTTTAGGCACAGATAAAGAGTGGGGGAAATTATTGATAGTGTTTACAGCTAGACGAGTGTTTCTTGTGAAAGTTTGGCCCAGGATGGATCCCTGAGGGACACCGGCATTAATACTGTGAGCTTCTGATTTTTGCCCCTCAACTACTACTCTTATGAACCTATCAGAAAGAAATGATTTAATAATTGAGAAGACTTTTCCAGCTATACCATAGCTAGCGATCTTATGAAGTAAACCTTTATGCCATACCCTATCAAAGGCTTTAGATATGTCAAGAGCAATTGCCCTAGAAAGATTGCCACCGTCGCTTCTTGTAAGTAAAAAAAAAAAAAAGATACTCGAGCTAAGATCGAAACCAAAACCTAAAGAGAGTGAGTCAAGTGCAATAACCATTAGACCAGATTTACAGCAAGAAATCAAATCTCTTCCAAGCTGGCAACTCCAGTCTCAACTCAATCCTTGTCCACTATGTGACTGAAAAATTCTATATGATAACCTTGTTTCTTTGTTAGTTGTCTTACATCACGCAACCAGGCCAATCTTATTGTTTTGGTAAATTATTGCTTTTGTAACTAAAAATTGAAAATCTTTTATTATACAGGGTGTCCACAAAGTCTGGCTGCATAATCTACAAAGTCTGGCTGCATAATCTACACGGTGCCCACAAAGTCTGGCTACATAATCTACACAGTGCCCACAAAGTCTGGCTACATAATCTACACAGTGCCCACAAAGTCTGACTACATTATCTACACGGTGTCCACAAAGTCTGGCTGCATAATCTACACGGTGCCCACAAAGTCTGGCTGCATAATGTAGCCAGACTTTGTGGACACCCTGTATAAATATTTGACTGGCTTTAATAAATTGAAAATCTTTTATTATTATAAAAGTTCTGTAATTATATTATTGTTTTCAATCTTTCAACAACATTTTTCTGCTCTTGAAAATATTTATTTCAATAACATTGAAACATACTGTAGCGCCATCTTTTGTTTCCTCGCTCCATCTGGGTAACCTAACACCACCCAGGAATCACAATATCCAACATTAGAATGCTGTAACAATTCTATGGATAAACTCTGAAACGGAAAAATGGCAGATGTTTTGTGAGAAAAAAACATGAGAAATGTATACAATTGTAGAGCAATTTTACTAGGTGAGCAAAAATGGCGTATTCATATGATACAAGAAAAAAGTCAGAACGGAGGAAGATAGTGTAAGGTTTGCAAAAATGCGCTTCACAAGAATTTATCTGGTTGAAGAACACATTACACATATGTATCTCTTAATTCTGTCTCTTTTTGTGTGGGAGTCTCAACTTTTCTGTATGGATGTTTTTTTATGGAAATAGCTCCTTGATGTAAGAAGCTGAAAAAAATACAACTTCAAGGTCAAAAATTTGCTAACAATAGTAGTTAGATCGAATATATATCCTGCCCTAGAAAACAGCAATTCTTCTCTCTTTGTCCTGAAACATCACTCCTGGAATGTTAGAACTAAAGGATAAAATAAAGGAAGCAAAAGTTGTTACTGCACGGAAATTTGAGGATGAATGATGGCTAACTTCTAACTGTCGTTTAAGGCTCTGTCAAGAAGTAATCAACCAGTCCAAGAAGTAAAGAAGTGGGATGGCTTACTGTGACTGCCGTTAAGAGCTTTGTCATCGAGGTCCAGCCATTGTTCTACTAGATTCCTTAATGTTACTTCTAGCTTCTATGTACTTCTGTCTGTTTGAACTGGACTTATGGCGGTTAAACCTGCGGAATGCATGCTGTCTTTGAGAAATGGCAGTTGCGCAAGTCAAAGTAAACCATTGGGGAGAGTGGGGCTTGCTATAGAATTTCCGCATGGGAACATGCGCTTCGATTGCAGTTTTGAACCATTCAGTGGTCTCGTTTGCACACTGTTCAGCAGGAAGAGAAAAAATATTTCCCCATGGGGCGTCTCTGATAAGATCTCTGATTGCTTCCCAGTCAGCCTTTTTATAATATCTCGTTGTTTTGAGCACTGGCTCTTCAGTTTTGGGTCTAGAGTTTAATTACCATTGCTCCCAGGTCCACTCTGACCCAGAGTGGTAGTACCTGTTAGGGTCCCAACTATGGGTTAAATAGAAACTGACTTGAAAACAACAAATATATTCTATTAAAAAAAATTTTCTTCAAAATCTTTGGATTCGGCATTAAATAACCCAAAAAGGGTTGATATACCATAAAACAAAAACAACCAGCCAACCAATCGTAACCTAAAATGGACAAAACATTTATGTTATTGTTTTTTTTATCCTTTTTCCTTTGCAAAACTCAGTCATGTTCTGCAAACTCAAAAGAAACAATTTTCCTTCTACAAAACAACCAAACCAAACACCAGGAAAAAATATTTGGAAATATAAAGAACTTGAAACATAACATTTTTTGCAAAAATTGCTGGATTCGTCATTAAATAATCCGAAAAGGGCTGGTATGCCACACCTCCAAGAAACTTGCTAATAGGTTTGTATCATGAGGATCAACTACAAACAACTTCTATGCTATGTGATCTTTCGGTCGCAGTTCTTTCCAAAGCAACTTAGGTTGACCTCTCCCCCTTACACAAAAGACTTACAAATCTAGAGCTATTTTGATGGCATCTCTCAAGCGCTCCACATGCCTTTTTTTATCTTTTACAAGTGAGTCACCACTTTTCAAGGCCTGAAGGCCACTCAAAGATATAAGTTAATGAGTGCAATGTGATCCGTGAGACAACAGCATCATGACCGATAGTGATGGAAATTGAGTAGAATTTGATTGTTTAAGAGGACAGCTAAACAAGAACTTGTTTACATTTGACTTGAAGATGACCATGTTGTAGTCTGCTGGAAAGGATTCCACAGGTGGGAAGTTCTAGGATAGTAAAATTGCTCATGGAATTTGCATTTAAATTTAGGCACAGATAGAGAGTGGGGAAAATTGTTGACAGTAGTTAGAGCTAGGTGAGTGCTTGTTGTGAATGTTTTGCAGATGAGGATCATAGATTGAAGCCCAGTCGAGCATTTGCCATGAAAATAATGATAGAAAAGAGTAAACTAGCAAGGATTGGAAATAGGCATCACCCACTAGGTTTAGAAGCTAGTTTTGAACACTGTCAAGGCCGCAGCGATACGAGATGTGCATCTTCATGAAGCCGACTCAACTCCTCCAGGGTGAATGTCGTTTCAAGTACAAATAAGTACAAGGCAGGAAAAGGTGTTCTGAGCAACTCCCCCCACCTCCAGATCTGGCAACAGTACTCCATTCTAGGACGTATTTGGCTTTTATACAGGTGGACTCAAATAAAGTCATTTTTCCCCTAATAATGAGATCAATTTTCATGAGGCTCACTGTTCTAGCAAATATTGTGACCAAGAATTTGTTATGATAAAATCACTTTACCCCAGTTCTTTTTTTTTTTTTTTCCCCCTTGGGAGTCATCACTTATCAAGGCCTGGCGGCCACTTGAGGATAAGGGTTAATGGGCATACAGTAGTCAATGAGATTATAGTAGTAATCGTAAGTAGTGAAAATTTTATAAATTAGATTACTTAGGGGGACGGTTCATCAAGAACTTGTTTATGTTGGACTTGAAGATAATCAGATTGTAGTCAGCTGGAAAGCAGGCAAACGGAACTGAGTTCCATAGATGTGCAGTTCTAAGAAAGAAGCTTTGTTCATGGAATCTACGTCGAGATTTAGGCACAGATAAAGAGTGGGGGAAATTATTGACAATGGTTTCAGTTAGACGAGTGTTTTTCGTGAAAGTTTGGCAAGGGGGGTTGCATAGATTGGAGCTCAGACATGCACTTGCCATGAAAATAACGATAAAGCAGAGACAGGCTCGCAACGTCTCTTCTGTGGGAAAGAGGTTACAGGGAAGAGAAAAGGGCATACCCCACTAAGCTACGAAGTCTATTTTGAACTCTGTCAAGGCAGGATAAGCTGCTTCTAGCAACTTGAGGTGGCCTGTCCACCGTGTACTAAGGACTTGTAAATCTAGAGTGATAACATCTATCAAGTGTTCCACATGTCTATATGAACAAAGTCTTTTTACTCTAATAATGAGATCAATGATATTGTGACCATAGATTTGCCACATCTTTTAGTTTCACATTGCAAATCTGTTTAATCATTGCCCTGTAGTTGAATTGCAATTGTGGGAGCCATTCCTAGTCTCACACAAAAACACGCGTTCACATCTCAAGCCATATTTCTTGTCATATACATACGCGCACATGTACACACAAGTAGATATATTAACGTTCGCGTATATACACTCACATTCATGTGTATACACACACACACGCTAACGTATACACATGTACTTACATACACGCACACGTTAGCACACAAGGACAACGTCACTTCCCCTTTCAAAGGAAATCTACACATGCGCAAAAGACCACCGGAAACAATTATAAAAGCAAGAGCAATAAGCAATATCTTTCCTTTTCGGACCAGCTTCTGAGGTGAGTGGTTGGCGCACCAGCCGCCGCCGTTTCGGCAGGCGCGTGCACACGCGTGCCTCACGCCACTTGCTACCATGTGGGGCAAAAAACTAACAGACCGTACATACACCTTATATGCTTTCTCTCTCCATGGCCTGGAGTGACTTTTTCTCTTTCTCTCTCTATGACAATAGACTTTCCTTCTCACCAGTAAACAGCGAGAGACGGACGCAGACATGAACACGTGTTGTACCCTTTTCTTTCATTTGTTTCTTTGCAAAATAAATACTAGTTCGTTTAATTCAAGTAAACGCGTTGTTCATTCCTTCCTCAAAGCAATTCATTTTTCCTTTCCCAATTCAAATTATTTTTCCTATTTTGTACGACTGGGGGATATGTATAATATATCCACCAGTCCACTACACAATCAATACAGATCTGCTTTGGCCAAAGGCTACGTCTCACTTACATGGAGCAATATAAACATAGGGGACTATAAGCATAATCACAAGATTTTAATGTAATGTGATGTGAGCTGATTAGTAGCTGCAGTTCACAGAACTTTTTCCAGTCAGTAGTCTTTCCCAGTCTCAATTAGAATTAATACGCCCTGGAGTCTGATTAGCCATTGCATAACCCAACTACCTCACAATGGACATTCTCAATGTGAGGAAAGAACTGTTAATCTTTATGGTTGCTACGTCCACATGTAATTGCCTAAAATAATAGAATCTAATTTTATTGGGGGAGGAGGTGATTTAGCTGAGGATATTAATATTCGAATGTGCCAAAATAAAATTAATAATCTATTTTTTTACCTTGTGAAATCATACTTACTTCCCTTTTCGCCAGTGTAATGGCTGACATATTCTTTTAGCCTTATAGCGAGAGACTTTCTTTTACTAAAACACAATAGCAGTTGTTCTACTCGATGAATGTTTTTAATTTTTGGATATATTACTATTTTCGACATGACAATTAAGTAAGTACTGTTGGTTTTGCTTAAAACCACATATTTAAAAAATTGATCTATCGACTGTATCTTAACAAGCACTCATAAAACATGTACTTTGTACGAATAGATGATTGCGTAACATCCACGATTAATCATAACAAGACAGACTGAGTTACTTCCCCTGACTTGATGCTTGAAATTTTTTCACAAAACTATTTTTCATTGATAATTAATTAATTAATTTTCTATCTTATCGTTTTTAGTAATTTTTGGACATTTTCATTAATGCGACATGACAAATTATAGATGCCATTGGTTTCACTTTAAATTCAATATTTTAATTGGTATTTTTTTTTTTTTTTTTTACGACAGTAACCAGCGTAGTAGAAACATCCCAAACATCCTCAGCTCCCGAGGTTGGCGGTGTTCAGTCGGAATGCCGTTTTTAACATGTGGAGGTTGGGGATGTTTATACTACACTGGGTAATCTGGTAAAAAAAAAAAAAAAAATACCTTTTAATTTTCGAATTTCGCTACAATAATGATAAAGAATTTTTTTTTAAATAGCGCTTCTACCGAATTGGGACAAGATTTTGTAGTCGATAAATGGATTTTTTGGGGTACTTGTAGAGTTTAATCAAGATATTAAAAAATAAAAATATCGAAAAAAGTTTAAATTGTACGTATCCGTTATGGAATGAAGTTCTCCGAAAAAAAATTCACTTAATTTCATCAAGTAGTTTTTGTTTTACGGTGAAAAAACAATTTGTTATGATACCGAGCAAAAGGTTCGCTTTTTAGGAAGAAAAGCTAGTATTAAAGATGGGGAGGGAGTGGCGGCGCTTTAACTGGAGTTTCTACAATTCAAACAAAAATTTTAAAAAATCCAACGTGCTGTCATAAAAACGTGTTTTTTCCGCTGTAAAAAAAAAAAAAAAATATTCGATTAAATTAAGTGAATTTTTTTTTTTTTTTTTTCCGGAGATCTTCAATTTAAAACGGATACGTACAATATAACCTTTTTTCGATATTTTCATTTTTTTAATGGCTTCATTAAACTGTATAAGTACCATTTTTTCCATAAAAAAAAACAATAGTTTCAAGTGCTTTTTTTTTTTTGTCAATTCTAATAAGTTACAATGGTACCTTCTATGCAGTAAACAATTACCTTAATATTACTGAATTATTAAACAAAACAACTTTAATCGCGTTAGTAGGTGAAAAATTGCTGCCATCTTGTTTACATCAAAACGGAAAATTACCTCCCTTTTTTAACTCTTTTGTGTCTTTACGATCTTTTTATCAAATTCTATTTTTATTTTTTTTTTAATAAATAATTTTCCACCTTATCGATTTTCGTAATTTTTGGATATAATCATCTTAAAAATACGAGGTACCATTGTTTTTATGTGAAAGTCAGTATTACGATTTCCGAAATTTCGTCCCAATAGTGTTGAAGCAAGCACCAAAAAATCTTATTTTAATTTTTTTTATTGACGGCTTGCGGGCAAACCGTGAAATAGTTTGTGGGGAGGGGGATCGGAATAATAAAAAAAAAAATAAAAGCACTTTTTTAACAACATAATTCAACGTTTGAGTTAATAGCAATCGAAAAGATTAAAATATAGACAATTTCTAAAATTAGTATCAAAAAGAGTTTTTAAATTGCCGCTAAAATTACCGAAAACCGGTGAATGTCCCTTGTTTAAAAAATAACCATAATCGAGTTTTTTTTTGGGGGGGGGGGTTAATAATTATAATAATAACTATTATTACTATAATTAAATAAGTCATAGAGATATACATCTAAGTGAATGGGTGTGAATTTGAAGCTAAATTCAATATATACTTGGAGAATGGCGATTTCTATTTTATTTTTAATATTCGGTCAAGCCGGCCCACTTTTTTCCGGTCGACATTTGAAAGTGAGTCACTGCGAAAATATTCCATTTTTTTGTTGTTGTTGTTTTCATTTTCCTTCGACATTCTACGTTCTTTTTTTTATTTTAAACAAATTTCATGCACATTTCTACGGGATCAGGTAATTATTTGTTTAATATAATTAAGTAATTTATTTTACATTTATTAAGTGTACTTTTGTTTTTTGTTTTGAATATTTATTTTTTGTTTGCTGGATGTAATTATCAGACGTTGCCCGGGAACTTTTTTTTTTTTTTTCCCAAGTGTTTGGTCGTTTACAAAATTATGTTTAACCATGTTTGTTTTGATTCGTCGATGTGTAATAAGTTCATAAAAAGTTAAGAAACTTTTTTTCTTATCTGCAATAGAGGCTTCTTCATTTCTTCTTTTTTTTTTGATGTTTCGTCTAGAACGTTTACGACGTACATTCTTACTTAACTGAGAAAATCAAAATTTACGATGTTTACTAAACTATATTGAACATAAGACTGATTTTACGTCTCGACACTTCAATTTGAGTTGCCCCCCCTTTATTTCATCAAATTTAATCATGGCCAACAAAAACACTACAACTCGCTTAGTGATAAAATTTGATTTTCTTGATTTTTTTTTTAAAAAAAAAAAAGGTAAATTTTGACGACGTGTGCCAGCGTATTATAAACACCCACAACCTCCCCATATTAAGAACGTCTTTCGGAATAACCCCCCCCCAAAAAAAAAAACTCGAAATTTGTTCTTAAACATAGGAGGGATATTCCGAAAGCCGTTCTTAACATGGGGAGGTTGGGTGTGTTTATACTGCAGTGGGGCTGGGGCACTGGGGCAGGTCGTTAAAAAATGCAAAAAAGAAACTATTTGATCAAATTACGTGATTTTTGGAATATTTCATCTTCCTTCTCGGTACTAGTGCAGAGAGTGATCTGAAATAATAACGTTATTATTTAAAAAGCCATTCTTAACATGGGGAGGGGAGGGTGTTACCTATTCTATACTTCAACCTTACAATTGAATAATAAAAAAAAAAAAACTTTAAACTTGAAAATACGATTTAAAAAATAGCGCGGATCACTCTCTGCACGAGCACCTCGTTCTCTGATTGGTAGTGGTGTCACGTACATACAGACTTTTCTGTAATTTCTAAGTGATAATCTGAAAAAGCACAAAAAAATATTATGATCGCTCTGAGAAATCTGACAATGATTTTGAGATCTTTAAACTGTTGTTTCTGACTAGTATTAAACGTTGATAGACAAAAAGTTTAGTATTATGTTTCACAGTAATGCAATAAAATCAAACGAAATAATGTATTCCTCAGATGGGAAGCCTCTGTTCTAGAAAAGAACGTTTGTTGTTTTATTTTCTACTAGCATTTCAGTCCGGCGTTGCCCGGATGTTTGGAGGTGTATGTTGAGCAAAAAAAAAAAAAAAAAAAAAGCGGTCAATTTTTTTAAACTTTGACCGCTATTATGACCCCTTAAAATTTATTGTTTTGGGCTCAGATCAAGTTATTAAGTTAGATCCATGTCCAAGGAACCTGTATTTAAAATTTTAAGTGTAAGACCCCAAATTGTCGGAGGAGTTTGGTAGAGTTCTCAAAGGTCAAATCGTTGAACTTTAACCCTTTAATCGCCAAATTTCTGGACGAAAACCGATCACATCGATTTTCCCAAATCTCAGTACCCTTTATATCAAATTTCGAGCCTGTAGACTAAAAATTGACAGAGTTATTGCGTAGGGAAATGTACACACACAGACAGACACTTTCACTTTTATAGATAGGTAGATTTTCATCAGCAAATCACTGTAAAAAATACATAATGGCATCGTTTCAACGTTGAACATTATCGAAAAATTCGGCATTTTTGCATTTAGGTAGGGTGTTTGTTTACATTAGTCTTTTAAACCAACACATTTCAGGTGAAAACATTACGGGTAAATATAGGGATTCGATACAACAGAACACCGACCACTCTAATTTGTTTTTGATGGGGTAACCGAGGTGGCTGACAACGAATCTGATAATCAACCCCGTCGCAAATTTACCGTTTGCATGGTATTAACCCCTGAACCATTTTTCGCCATTTTACAGCTTCCGTTTACGCGAGCGCGCGGTGACATAAATGATGGCTGTTAAATGTGCCTTCACGTAGTAAACTGTCTTTCCACATGGTGTACGAAAAGAAAAAAAGCACTCCAAGTGGAGGGGGGGATAATGTCAGAAAGTTCATTTTTATTTTTTTTATTGGAGGACAATTCAAAATTCGAAGAAAAGGTTGTCTAAAAGAAAATTTAAAAAAATACATTATAACGCGCAGAGATTTACCAATTAGAATACCATTAAACATTTTTAGGAGATGTTACTGTTTTCTGTTTCCCCCAATGTAAACAGAAAATAGTAAACTCTCCTAAAAATGTTAAATGGTATTCTAATCGGTAAATCTCGGCGTGTTATTTACGGAAAAACGGTTAATTAAACTGCAGAAGCACCTGTTAAGCCACATAAGTTCTATAATTGACCCCCCCCCTTCATAAAAGATTGAAAAACATAAAAATGTTTGGTGCTTGTGTTTTTGTAAACCGCTCGTGAAAACTTTGTTTAAAATGCATTAAAAACTATGTAAGACAAAAAAAAATAAATAAATAAATTCTCCGAAAAGTACTATAATGTATTTTTTTAAATTTTGTTTTAGACAACTTGTTCTTAGAATTTTAAATTGTCTGCCAATGAAAAAAAAAATAAATAAATTGAAAATTCGATTCTGAAAAAAAAAAAAAAAGTCTTTCCGACATTATTCCCCTCCTTCTTGGGGTGCTTTTCTTCTTTTTCATATAATTTTAAATGTTCCACAAAAGATTTGTACGCCATGTGAAAATGCAGTTTGCTACGTGAAGGAACGTTCAACTGCCGTCGTTTACATTACCGCACACGTAGCATAAACGGAAGCTGTAAAATGGCGGAAAATAGTCTCTAGGTTCAGGGGTTAATACCATGCAAACAGTAAATTTGCTTATCAAATTCGTTGTGTTTGATTATCAGATTTGTTGTCAGCGACCTTGATTACCCCTAAAAAAAAACAAATTAGAGTGGTCTGTGTCCTGTTGTAGCGTATCCCTATATTTACCACACTATCAAGTACTTTTGTGTCATGGTGAAATTAATATAAATTCTAAAAATCACAAAAAATGATCCAGTTGAAAAATAATTACAAGTAAAATAGAATTTATAGAGTTTTATCATGTTTTAATAGGTGCTCGGAAAACCCCTACATGAAAAACTGGAATAAATAAGGAGCCAGTTTTCCTACCTAGCAAAAAGGGACCAGTTTTCCTGGGATGAATTTTCCTAAATTCGTTTTAATGTGGAAGAATTCTGCAACCAATTCAGTATAATGAAAGAGGGAGATAACTCTTGATGAAAAATAAACATTATCTGGAAACGTAATTGTGGCTGATTTTTTATTTAAAATACTTCTAGCATATCATCTATTGGATCATTTTTCATAAGTTTTGGGAAATTTATACTAATTTTGCAATGACACATAGGTATATAATAATGTTTTTACCTGAAATGCGTTGGTTTAAAAAGATCAATATAAACAAACATCTATAAATTATACTTTTTTTTTCGCTTGATTACTTGTTAAAATACTGGAAAAAAACTTCCTTGCAACCTCTTTCTCACAGAAGAGACGTTGCAAGCATGTCTCTGTTTTATCATTATTTTCATGGTAAGTGCTCGTCTGAGCTCCAATCTATGGTCCCCCCCCTCACCAAACATTCACGAGAAACACTCATCTGGCTGAATAAACTAACAATAAGTTCCCTCACTCTTTATCTGTGCCTAAACCTAAACGTAAATTCCATGAACAAAGCTTCTTTCTTAAAACTGCACGCCTGTGGAACTCTCTTCCGTTTACCTGCTTTCCAAAAAACGACCCTGGTGTCTAACTCTGTCCCGTGGGGAGGCATTGTAAATAGGTACAATATGGTTGTCTTCAAGTCCAATGTAAACAAGTTCTTGATGAGTCGTTCCCCTTAAGTTAACTAATTTACCAAATTTCCAGTGCTAATGATTATTATGTTGTCCTTTTGACCACCGTACACTCTTTAACCCTTATCCTCGAATGGCCTCTGGGCCTTGATAAGTGGTGTTTCTCTTGTAAAAAAAATATTTGGCTTTACTAAGATGATCAGCCAGATTTTACCCATAAAAATTGAGACATTTTGGTATTTGTACAGTTTAATCTAAAGTTTAATGAAAATATTGAAAAAAAATTATATTATACATACTTGTTATGGAATGAAGTTTTCATACAAAAAAAATCACTTAATTTTATCAAGTATTTTTTTTTTTTTTTTTTTTTTTTTTAATGAGAGCGATCATTTCATCACCATTTGCCTATTTCCGGGAGTACCTTTAAACAAAAAGTGATTAACAAAGGACTAAACAAAAAAAGGATTAAAAAAGGACATAAAAACTCTGTAAAGTAAGTGGAAAAAAAATGTAAATCTTTATCTAGGTATTTTTTCTCCCCATGTTTCCAAATAATCTTGCCTAATTTTGGCAAACTTTAATGTGTTGATTAAACTGTACAAGTACTGCCATTTAGAAATGTCCTCAAAACTCCTGTGCTTGTACAGAACTCTCATGTAAAAAACTGAGAAATTCAACAATTATAAGCAGGCCCCTCATTGTCTGATTGACCACCCACTCTCTTTGATTATATACCGTTCACTGGACAAAACAGGGGAGGATAAAGCAGTAGCCCTTGATATATCTAAGGCTTTTGACAGGGTATAGCACGATGGTCTTCTAAGGAAAATTAGATTATATGGTATCACTGGAAGAATACACAATGTAATTAAATCCTTCTTAAGTAAGAGAAAAATCCAAGTTGTCCTCGACGGTCATACATCTAAATAATATGATATAAATGCGGGAGTACCCCGGGGGTCTATCCTTGGATCTTTATTGTTCCTGATATTCATAAATGATCTTCCTGATAAAATTGTTTTGGAGGTGGGTATATTTGCCGATGACACCATCCTCTATAACAGGCATGAAGGGAAAACAAATGAACACATATCTAAGGAAATGGCAGAATCACTAGAGGATGACCTCCAATCTGTAGTGGAATGGGGACAAAAATGGATGGTCACATTCAATGCTGCCAAGACTAAGCTTGTTTCCTTCTACCACCAATAGCAATGGCTAAGAATACACTGCCTGAAAGTACTTCCTTTAAACACCTCGGCCTAATATTTACAGGGAACATGAACTGGAATATATACATTGAGAGCATTGCCAAGGCTGCTGTAAAGAAAGTGGGCTCTCTCTACCGTGCCAGAAAATTCCTTACGCCTGAAAGTATCCTGTACCTCTATAAGGCCACCATTCGCCCATGTATGGAGTATTGTTGTCACATTTGGGCTGGTGTATCTGCTGCTTGTCTCTCACTCCTGGACAGGGTTCAAAAGAGAGTCGCCAATCTGATAGGTCCTGAACTGTCATCTAAGCTTCAGCCTCTGTCCCATTGATGAAATGTTGCATCCCTCTGCCTGTTCTACAAATACTTTAAGGGTGGCTGCTCTGACGAACTGCAAGCACTTGTACCTCCTCGACGTTACTACCCCCGATAAACCCGACAAGCAACTAAGTCCCACCCCTTTACAGTAGAGATCCCTAGGTGTAAGAAAGCCTTTTACTCCAAAAGTTTCTTCCCCAGAACTGCAAGTCTTTGGAACTCCCTTCCGGGATACTGCTTTCCCAACTGTACTGATTTGCAGAAGTTCAAGTGTAATGTGAACAAACATCTTTCTACTCATCTCCCTTCATAACGCTGCTGCTAATTGTCCCCGATAGTAGCCCCCTACTTCAAAGTGGCACTTGCCTTGTTTGGGGTGAAGATTGAATAAAAAAAATTAAAAAAAGATAACGGACTATTATCTTTCGAGCTGCTACCAGCTCTTTTCAGAGGCAAAATAGGCATTTCCTTTTTTGCAATAAAGAATGGATAAAATTTGTGTCCAATTTTAGAGGTATGCTTGTAATTGTTACGTTAATTTTTTGCCATTGTCTTGGAGTAAAAACAGGTCAGAAGAAATATCTCACAAAACTAAACTAAACAAAAATCTGTATATGTACTGATGGAAATAAAATATTGTACACAAAAAATCATGTAACTTGATCAAGTAGTTTTAGTTTTATGAAAAAAATCATTTTTAAGCAAATTTGAGTTCTTCCAATGCACCCCTCCCAATGTTAAGAATGGCTTTCTAAAACCTTGATATTGTTCCTTTAGACCGTTTTGAAGATAGTGTCACAAGATCAACACCTGTCGTTTAGCCCTAAAATTTGATTTTCTTATTTAAAAATAAAATTACTTGCATGATTTTTGGTATACGATGTTTTGTTTTTGTCACAGGTGTTTACATTATACAGAATGTTTCTTTTATTTTTGTTTTTTCCTGAGGGGTAATTCTGGACAAGTACCAAAACTTCCCGGTTTTTTTTTCTTTTTCTTTTTCTTCTCCTTTTTTTTTTTTTTTTTTTTTTTTTAAACAAGGGTTAAATTTAAAAAAAAATAATAATAATAAGCTTTGGAAGTTCTGTTTAAAATGAGTGACTCAATTAGGAATTAACCTGTTATTTGTTGTGGAAGATTTTTTAAATTATCTTAGCTTTTGGAAACAAATGCATTATCTCTGAAATAAATTTTTATTTGCTTTTTTAATATCTATGATCTTTATTTGAAACAAACTATGGAGGGAAGGGATACATTCCTTATATTTAACTAGCCATCCTTCAAAAACTGAGTGAATGCTTTGATTCGCTTCAGCTACATAGTATTTTTTTTATTATTACATTTTCACCCCAAACAAGGCACAGTGCCACTTTGATATACGCGACTACTATCAAGGACATGCATTGCAGGGATACTATGTAGGGAGTTGAGCAGCAAGATATCTGTTCACGTTACACTTAAATTTATGCATGTCAGTACAGTTGGGGAAGCAGGAAACCGGAAGTGAATTCCAGAGTCTAGCAGTTCTGGGGAAGAAACTATTAGAGTAGAAGGCTTTGTTACATCTAAGGATCTCTACTGTGTAGGGGTGGGACTTAGCTGCTTGTCTGGAGTATTTACGTCAAGGGGGTAGAAGGGTTAGTAGTTTGTCAGAGCATCTACCATTAAAATGCTTGTAAAACAGGCAGAGGGATGCAACATTTGTCAATGGGACAGAGATTGAAACTTAGATGATAGCTCAGGTTGGCGAATCTCTTTTGAACCCTGTCCAGTAGTAAGAGACTGGTAGTAGATGCACCAGCCCAAATTTGACAACAATACTCATGGTGGCCTTGTAGAGGTACAGGATACTTTCAGGTATAAGTGACTTTCTAGCACAGTAGAGAGAGCCCATCTTCTTCACAGCAGTTACATTACATTATTGAACTCCTTATGTGCCTTAAGTACTTCTTGGGTGCTGTCAATGTTTAAAAGGTTTTTTTCAACAGTGGCTTTTTAATTTTTATTTTTTTTTTCCATTCCTGTTAAATAAAATTTAATAATACATGTGTATAAATGATATATAAATATTATTTAGTTCCATTAGACATATGTTACATATTAAAATCAAGACAGAGTTTATGGGATACTGTAGCTTTTTACTAATTAGCATGGTGATTTAGCCTTGAGTAATCTCCATAGCTTGTTGATTAATAATCATTGTTGTTTCTTGGTTGATTGTTTTGTTGTCAGTTGTTAATTTCTAGTAGCCATTTACAGTACACACAAGACACCACAAAAAGGAAAACATGTACAATTTGTTTTTGGATGTTAAAAAAAAAAAAGAAGTTCTCTTCAGTTTATTTATGCAAAGACGCAGAATTGGCCATTATCCGTTGACTGACATCATAGACAAAGTCTTAACACACAATTGCATTTTCAAAAGTACTAACCAATTTACATTTTAATAATTTTTCAATTTTTTTATTTTTTTATGGTTCTGGTCCTTCATTAATAATTCATTGTAAATTACACATCTCCTGTCTTGTGTTACACTAACAAAATGTACAAATGTTGACCCACAACGTGCCATCTAGTATTATATATTATTGACAGTGTTTTTTTGATTTTAAAGAGGACGGAAATGTTTTTAATTTTTTATTGTTTATTTTTTTTTTTTAATGAACCAAATCTAATGAATCAAAAAAAAAAAATTAATGATTGCAATGTAATGCTGGTTCTGTGCAGTTCTAGGAGGTCCACTCTCCCAGGCTTTGCCTTCTCTCTTTGAAAATAGGTTAGTTTATTGCAAATCACCTCCTTCGGGGAATGCTAATGACGAGGCTGCACAGGCATCTTTTGCAGGGTCAGAGTACTTTTCCTCTGGAGCGCTGTCTTTTCATTCCCACTTTCCGACTGTCACATTTGTCGTGGTGAGAGAGGTATTAATTCTGCCCTCTCTCCAACTGTCTTAATTAAATGTTAGTTGAAGACAGCCGTCACTTAATGATGGTACAAAAGTCAAGTATGTTTATGCTTTGTCTCGGTAAGCCATCATTCCAGGCATTACCCCCTAATTTGGAAGAGGGGATCGGTTTATTCATCAAGGCACTCCTATCAGAGAATGCTGACAGGTTGGATCCAGATTTATTAACCACCTAGAACGCCTTCTTTGGGAGGGAGCCTGTACTCGTCGCTATAAATTAACGCAGTGGGAAGCAGGTGAATATACTTAATAATTATTACATTTTCATGTTCGGTTTTAGGACATTTTTTATCATCATATTCTAAAATAATGAATTTATTTATTTTTTTATTTTTTTATTTTTTTTACAAAGGCATCACCACTTATCAAGGCCAAGAGGCCACTCAAGGATAAGGGTTAAAGAGTGTACAGTAGACATTGGACAATATAGTAATCATTAGTAATGAAAATTTGGTAAATTTGATAACTTATATAGAACGGCTCATCAAGAACTTATTTACGTTAGACTTGAACACAACCATATTGTAGTCAGTCGGAAAGCAGGAAAACGGAAGACAATTCCACAGGCGTGCAGTTCTAAGAAAGAAGCTTTGTTCATGGAATCTACGTTTAGGTTTAGGCACAGATAAAGAGTGGGGGGAATTATTGATAGTGTTTACAGCTAGACTAGTGTTTCTTGTGAAAGTTTGGCGAGGGGGGACCATAGGTTGAAGCTCAGTTGAACACCTTCCATGAAAATAACGATACATCAGAGACAAGCTCGCAACATCTCTTCTGTGAGATAGAGGTTGCAAGGAAGAGAAAAGGACATCTACGAGGCTACGAAGTCTATTTTGAACTCTATCAAGGCAGGACAAGTCCTTTCTAGCAGCTCCTGCCCAGATGTGGCAACAATATTCCATCCTTGGATGTACCTGGCTCTTATATAGATAGAGAATAGCATCAGCAGTGAGATATTTACCGGATCGATAGAAAGATCCCACCATTTTTCCAGTGGCCTTGGCAACAGATTTGATGTACGTGTTCTATTTAAGATCAGGAGTAAAGGTCAAGCCCAGAAGCTTGTCAAAACTTGAGGCCTCCTGAAGACGAGAGCCATTCATTTCAATTGATGCCAGATGTGGATCAGAATGTTGATGATGTAATTACTCCAACTAAAACTCCTCAACTTTGACACTCGCCAAACTTTCATAAGAAACACCTGTCTAGCAGAAAACACTATCAATAATGTCCCCCACTCTTTATCTGTGCCTAAACCTAAACGTAGAATCTACGAACAAAGCTTCTTTCTTAGAACTGCACGCCTGTGAAACTCTCTTCCATTTGCCTGTTTTCCAGCTGACTACAATATGGTTGTGTTCAAGTCTAACGTAAACAAGTTTTTGATGAGCCGTTCCATATAAGTTAACAAATTTACCAAATTTCCATTACTAACGATTACTTTATTGTCCAATTTTTCTTCTTGATCGTTACATGTTTCAGTTACTTCCCTTGTTGGTTACTTGTGCTAGTTATTTGCCTAGGCTAATACCCTTAGCTAGCTCATTCCCCCACCCATCCACCGCTGGAGACCAACAATATGCGTGTTACTTCATCACAGTCAGGCGAGAAAAGAGAAAGAGTTCTGGTCACAATGCATTATGGTCCCCTTGTTTTCTATATCGCTCCGCTTACAGCCAAATCACCTCCTAGCTAGGGGATGGGGAACCACGACAACCAGTGGCACTAGAAATAGTGCCACAATATGTTGCCTAGAAAGAAATGAGATGAAGATTTGATAGATTTATAATGTGAATCTCAAGTACAGGCTTAGATCAGATGACATCTGAGGGAGGTTTGATAGTATTAGGAGATGTATGCAGAAGAGGAGATTTTGTTCGTTTGGCCACTTTGGAAGAATGTACAAAAATTTTGGGGTTAGATGTAGAACAGTTGAGGTAGCAGAGTCAATTAGGAGGGAATGGGCCAGGGAATACGTAAGAGGAAATGATAAGGATAGATTTGAGAGAAACAGGGATAAATGAGTACTTGACCAGAGATAGGTTATTTTGGAAGTTAATTTTTAAAAGCTGTTTAACACCTGTAAAATGACACTGATGATTTTTTTTTTTTTTGTTTACTTTTTATTATCCCAGGGTTTTAATTTCTTTTTTCTAAGGTAATTTTATTTTAATTATTTTATATTTAATATATATATATATATATATATATATATATATATATATATTTTTTTTTTCCAAAAATATACCGGATGACCCACTTAAAAGTAGCCCAGAAAATGTAGTAGAGAGAAAGAACATTCTTTTATTGTTTAAATTACCTTTAGTATTACAAAAGATGCTGGGAGTGCTCCACGTTGACATCTAGGTATTTCTGAGCACGTTTAACAGCGTTTGCAGATACTGCCTGTAGATCCTCTTTGGTGATTCTCCTGATAGCATTCGTAATGTTCTCCTTTAGCTGGTCTAGAGTGTGAGGATTATTTGCATAAACTTTTTGTTTTAAAGTCCCCCTCCCCCAATGACAAGTTTGGGGAACATGGTGGCCATAACCCTTTGCTTATTGTTCTCTCTTCCGTAGCCATGTCATGAACTCGTGTCAGTGATCTGTGAGACGTATGGCATGTAGCGCTATCTTGTTGGAAAAAGAATTGCATTTTGTCTTGTGGTGTCAGTTGGTTGTTAAGAAAAAGATTAGAGAGAGATCGAGCTACTTTTAAGTTGTACACTCTGTATTTCTAGCCTGGTTGTTCTTGAAACTATTGATTTTCACACGCACCCGCACCTGCATTATATTATTATTGTATCATTATTCAGAATGGGTGTGGCAGAAAACTGGTTTTTAAAAAATGTTTTCTATGGCAGAAATCTTCTGATTTTATAATCTTCTGCTCGTATAAGCTAATCGGTGACTAACTCATTAGCATAAATCGTGGTTTTGCTTTATATCTATATTTTTTTTTACTCATGAGTCACCACTTATCAAGATAAAAAGTCACTCAAGGATAAGGGTTAATAAGATGAATAGACTGACAGTTGAATGGTGAAAAATATTATGAGAGGATTGAAAATACTGAATCAACTATGAATTTGAAGATGACCATGTTCTAACCCTCAGAGAAAAAAATCTGACAACATGTTTCACAGATGGAAAGTTCTTGGAAACAAAATTTATTCATGTAAATTTCCTTTTATATTAGGCATACAGAGAAAGGAAGGAAAGTTCTTTATGGTGGGGATAGAAGATCAGTTCGTGTTGTGAAAGTTTTATAAAAAGAAACCAAAGATTGAAGCTCAGGCAAGCATCTCCCATTACATTAAGAATACATTAAAGAAAAACTAACGACCGTTTCTTTTTTTTTTTTTTTTTTTTTTTTTGCAACAGTACTTCATTATAAGACGTATCTGATTCAGGAAACGTGTACTTTCTGGGGTAATATAATGATTCAATGGGGAGCGCTCGGCCTTTCCCGGTTGTAAAATATGCTTATATATATTTTAATTCACGCAAATTTCGTATTTGTTAATACAGAGCCAATTCTCTCTTGTATTGCACTTAATATGTAGTTAATATTGTACTTAATATGTACTTAATATGCACTTAATATGCACAATATGTACTTAATATGCACTTAATATGTACTTAATATGTACTTAATATGTACTTAATATGCACTTAATATGCACTTAATATGTACTTAATATGCACTTAATATGTACTTAATATGTACTTAATATGCACTTAATATGTACTTAATATGTACTTAATATTGTACTTAATATGTACTTAATATTGTACTTTACGTTGTACTTAATATTGTACTTAATATGTACTTAATATTGTACTTAATATGTACTTAATATGTACTTAATATTGTACTTAATATGTACTTAATATTGTACTTAATATGTACTTAATATGCACTTAATATGCACTTAATATGTACTTAATATGTACTTAATATGCACTTAATATGCACTTAATATGTACTTAATATGCACTTAATATGTACTTAATATGTACTTAATATTGTACTTAATATGTACTTAATATTGTACTTTACGTTGTACTTAATATTGTACTTAATATGTACTTAATATGTACTTAATATGCACTTAATATGCACTTAATATGTACTTAATATTGTACTTTACGTTGTACTTAATATTGTACTTAATATGTACTTAATATGTACTTAATATGTACTTAATATGCACTTAATATGTACTTAATATTGTACTTTACGTTGTACTTAATATGTACTTAATATTTTACCTGATATGTACTTAATAAGTACTTAATATCTACTTAATATTGTACTTAATATGTACTTAATAGTATTTACTTCAAAAGTGCTAAATACGTAGGTAGAGCTAGTTAGTAAGTTATAAAATATATATGGCGATTAAGCTACACTGAATATTCCACGTTTCATCCACTCTAGGACTCTTCAGGCTTATGCGCCTAAGCCTGAAGAGTCCTAGAGTGGATGAAACGCGGAATATTCAGTGTAGCTTAATCGCCATATATATTTTATAACTTACTATATATATATATATATATATATATATATATATATAGTATGTACTAGCAAAAGTACCCCTCATTGACTGGGTTCAAAAACAGCCCACAGAAAATGGACTCTGATTTATGAAAGTATGAGAGGTTATGAAAAGGAAGGGTTGTAAAGAGATAGATTCGAATTTGGGGTTATCAAAACCAAAGCAAAATATGATGAAAGTAAAAATAAAATAGATAAACCCCATAATTCATTATACCATACCTGTTCACACTGAAACACTTATAATATTTTGTGGATCTATATTAAAAAACCTTGTTAAACTTAGTGACATATTTCCATTCTATGGAGGTCAGGCACGAACGAACACCCCATAATTTTATTATACCATATTTCTTCAAACTGAAACATAATTATCAAAGTATACTTACGCAGATAGATATGAAAAGTCTTTATTAAAGTTTGTGTCTATTTCCATTCTATGGAGGCCAGGCGTGAACGCAGACCCCGCAATTTTATTATACCATCCCTATTTAAGTTAAAACATACTTATCAAAGTATTATAATGTACATCTATATCAAAAAAAACTTGTAAACGTTTTATTTTTAAATTTTTTATTTCCATACATTGTGGACCAGGCGCG